>NC_135233.1:307873839-308094622 GCF_051348905.1 Ranitomeya variabilis
GTTCTCCTGTGTTCTAGGAGTGTCCACAGAGATGGCTGTCAGACAAGCGATCAGCCTAAGCATCATTCCGCTGACAGCCATCTAGTGTGTATGGCCACTATTAATGAGGAAGAATTTGAATGGAACTGTAGTGCACATGTAGTCAAACATCATCTTCTGCCCTGTTCAGGTTTAATCATATCAGATCCCTATGATATGCTGTGACATGACTGTGCACTACAGGTCACATCATGGTGTCTTAAAGGGAACATGTCCCCAGCAGTCTGGTTTCAGTCACGGGGGCGGTGCCAGCACTGGTTGTCACCGCTCTGACTCTAGAGTCCCACCCCAAAGCACAAACAGTCTGTCTCCATGATGAGGAACATGTTTGAGCTTCGGGGTGACCTGTGGGCAGGTTTACAGCACAGGCATCGGCTGATGAATACTCCCATCAGCTGCTCCTGCTCTCGCCTCGCTGTTATTAGCGGAAGCAGGCATCGGCTGATGGGAGCAGTAGTCCCGTCAGCCGGTAGCAGTGATTGGAGGTATAAAGTTTACCTCCAATCACAGCTGAGCGCTCATGATGTCATTTGACAGCGTGGCAACCGCGGCTGTCTGACTGGCGGTGAGGAGTTTACCGCGCTGTCATGCACATGACAGCATGGCAAGCACTAGGTGTTCGGGTCCTCTATTCAAGTGAATGGGGTCAGGTCCGGGTACTCTTCTGGTACCTGAACTCACTGGACCCAAACAGCCAGGTGTCCACCCATCTCTAGTTATACGTTAAGCAAGTTGGTCAATTTTTCTTTATTTGAACAACTGTGTGCGGGGGCATGAATTTGGCATTTTCTAATATATTATAGCTAATACTGGTTCAGCACTGATCTCCTCCTTCCTGGCATCCCACCCTCTTGTCAATGATAAAGGAGGTCTGATCATATGCCATTGGCCTCCTCCAAAGGAAAAATACTTGACATGGAAAAGTTGTTTTTGATATCAGGAAGGCTGTGACGAGTGCAGGAGAGGCTGTAATACTCAGATATTCGTGTCACATATTGGTTAGAATATATGTCTAATGGCTAACCTTTTTAAGTTTCAGAAAAAGACCAACTTTATTAAAGTCCACCCATAACTTCCATTTTAAAGCAAACCTGTTGGTAGGTCAGAAATGGCCACTTTTTACTTTTTTTATTCCTGCTGCTCCCCTGATTATATCTTTACTTTTTTTTTTTTTTCCACAGTGACAGTTCTAATTTTTATAGTCTTAACAAGGGGGTGTGGCTCACAGGGTAATTATGCAGAACTGCCTAAAGACACGCCTCCAGAGAATCCTGTGAGCCACGCCCCTTACAAATTCATAAAGATCAGCACTAAATAAAAAAGCTCATATCTCTGAAACTGTCTAATTTTTTTTTTTTAAAAAAGGCACTCAGGAGGGCAGCGTGAATTAAAGAGCAAAAGCTGGATATTTTTGCAAAGCACCTCTTAGGTCTTGTGTGAGAGGAGATTGTCGTGTTCTTGAAAGTTGTAAAGTATCTAATGACAGATTCTAAGAACTATTGAGCCTAAACCCTTTTATGTAAAGAATAACAAAAAGTTGCTTCTTGGAATATAAAGCTAGCCACATCCTGCGACTTACAGAAAAAGCCCAATATTCATGGTAATGGTGGCTATCTGGTTCTGGCAGTGTGCCCAAGCATGATGTGGATGGTTTATAGCTGTCCTGTAGGGACATACTAAAACATGCTTTTGTTTGAGGACTACAGCACGTATGTAAGCCACCTGTGAAGTCATGAACAGTGTCTGTGAGTGAAGGACCACAGTATGACTGTTTTACAAAAGTAGAACCGCAATTATGTAACATAAATTTCCATTTCTCTTAAGTAAAGAGAAAAAAGTGCCCTACCTTTTTTGAAAGAAAGGTGAACACCCAAAATTTCAATGTGAGTTAATCAAAGATCTTTAGGAAACTAAGAAATTATTTTGAAATACTCAAAAAGTAAATGAGTGATTCTAAGCAATTGTCATTTTATGACTTTTTAGATCTGAATTTAACGGTCTACCTCACAACAAGGTCTGCGATGTAATAGGACTTGTAACCTATGTTGGAAGATGTGAAAGATTACGAAGAAAAGGTAAGTCCAGGATATATGTACATGGAAGACTATGTTCATAACGTCTGGGAGAACAGATGAAGATGTTATCAGAAGTGAGGCCTGAGGTTAAGTGAGTAGCCCGTTACCGCCTTTTCCTAGGTAGAACCATTCTTCTAGCGTTATAGCAATAAGGGTTCATGTGTTTGTGTGAAACCAATATTGAAGGTCTCACGTTGGGGTTTGAGTCCTAATATCGCTATCGACCTTCAGTGCTAAATACGATTTTTGTTGTTGTCATTCCATCAGATGAATCAGAAGACTTCTGGATATTTCGGTGGGTTCACGTGATGGATGGCACTTCAGATCAGCCTTTTCTACTTGAAATTTTTGCCACTTCACAGCCAAATATATTTGAAAATATACGTCCAAGTAGGTACTGTGACTACCAGGGTGTAATGCGTAGTGTCCTTGTAATAATTAGGGTCTTTTACTTGAAGAGATACACCAAGAGGCGCATCGAAGGGGAATTCTGGGACGAGAATATTCATGGCCCCTGTGTGTGTCTTACATGTTTCGTTTTAATTTTGAGTGGGTACAAATTATAAAACATTTCATGGAGACTGCCCTTTCCTTGTCTTTTTAGGGTATATAGGTGAGATGAGCAAATGAATTTGAGTGGAATTGAGTTCTCAAATTTTTGTATTCAGTAAGATGACTGTTCGCCACCATTTTTCTGAACCATAAAGGGCCATCAGAAGGCTCAAAAAAAAAAAAATCACTATCCACACCTTCATCGTACACCTCTCTGGCTCCTGCGCTACCCTCCGCCACCCATCTGCTCCTCACTCCATCTCCTGATCCGTCCCCCTCTTGCTGGAATCCTTGTGCTTCTCATGTTAGGCCAAGAGTTTTGGCTTTTCGGGAGACCTGTCAGGGTTTTGCACATGCTCGCAGTAGGTGACGGCGTACTTTGTAACAGTATGACCTTGCGCAGAAAGATTCCAGCACAAGCAACAGCGATTAGTAGATACAACTAGGACCAGACAAGTGGCGGTAAACTTCTTTTCCAAGAAGAACTGTGCAAACTGGCAAATTAGAATTTTGCCTGTGTGCCCATTTCTAATATATAGATATTCTAGAGGGGGTCACATTCTCTGTACTCCATCCTCCCATATATTAGGAAAATTGCTGCCAGGTAATGGTGTATTTCAGCTGAAGTATTTGAATAAAACCAATATTAATACACATTCCTTTCTTTTTGTGTTGTCTTTTGCTAGTGTCCTATTTGGTGTGCACTCAGATGCGCGTCATCCAAGAATGTCCAGAGGATATCTCCTACAAAGGATATCTGACAACTACCAATGAAAGTCAGGTCTTCATAACTGGTATGTCATGGACTGCAAAGGGCTTATTTCCCAATGTACCTGGAATTCTTTCCTTGCTTTTGGTTTTTTAAAAAGCTGCAACAAAAGACACATCACCAATGTGGAGGATAGACGTATTGTAGAAAACTTACGACAATTTTTTAATATACAGATCTTCACCTAAATGAAAAAATACATTGAATTTAATTCTTTCTTATATCTGAGTCCCTACCTTTTTTTTTTTTTTTTTTTTTTTTTGTTAAATACTTTCATGTTGGTTGCCATACTGGAAAAGCACAATTGCTGTTTTGCTGTTTGTATAGTGTATGGGTCAATGTAGACTACAACAGGGTGTGGTTTATGGCAGCTAGTATGAATGGGATTATTATTTTTAATTTGCAATCAGTCCCAAGGAAGTGGAGTAAGGACTCTCATCCACAGACAAGCAGGTAGTAACACATCTGTGTGTACAGTATTGTGGTGCATCTAGGCAAGTAGATACTAGCCATTGGAAGGAACTGCCGATGTAAGCATGTTGGCGATCACCCGACAAGGAAGCAAAACACCAATTCGTCCAGTAATAGAATGATTTATGCCAGCTTAAAAACAATGATTATCAGCATTATCCGTGTAAATATATAGTGTGCTGTTGATAATGTGATACTGTATGGGGACATACTGACTGATATAGATATAGAATGCTTATGAATACAATGTTCCTTCACCCCTGTATACAGGCCGGTAGATTAGTGTCGAACCACTTGTATAAAGTCGATGGTGCTCGACTGGCTGAAATCTTAACATCTATGTACATCATTACTATCCTGCCTTATCAATCCCCCCCCAGTATTAATGTAAGCTTTCATGAAACCCCCTTTTTAGCTGCGGATCCTGCCCCATGCTTGCATAGAAAATTTGACAACTACGCTGCAGAAAGCACATAATGTCATATTGTGCGTTCTCCAGTGGAAGAGGTTAAACCTATATAAAGCAGATCTTTTTCTCTTAAAACCTGTAGAAAAGCATGGACTTGCCCTTAATTTCCACAAGTTATAACTGCTTTTTGTTGCACGTCTCAAACTTTGGCTAGATTCACACAACCGAACTGAGTAACCTCATATGCAGTATGTCTATGAGACTGCAGGGTTTTGGTCAGGAGATCCACAGCTAATTGCGTTGTGGTTTGTGTCCGTGTGAATCTAGCATAGTATTTCCACAAACTTTACGGAGTTTCATGCTGTGTAACTATCGCGTCTTCTTGAGTGGAGCGTTAACCTTTATCTGTATTTTGCCAGCACCATAGGTGGCATTTCTTTGGAGGGCCGCACAGCCCTCCATGTGCTCGCCAGAGGTAGCCTGACTGCCATTGGGTACCGAGATGAGATCCTCAGACCCCTTGTGAGACCATATGCTGGTTCGGTTGGCCCTGGGTTCCTCCTAATGCAGGACAATGCCAGACCTCATGTGGCTGGAGTGTGTTAGCAGTTCCTGCAAGATGAAGGCATTGAAACTATGGACTGGCCCGCCCATTCCCCAGACATGAATCCGATTGAACACCTCTGGGACATCATGTCTCACTCCATCCACGAACGTCACGTTGCACCACAGACTGTCCAGGAGTTGGTCGATGCTTTAGTCCAGGTCTGGGAGGAGATCCCTCAGGAGACCTTCCGCCGCCTCATCAGGAGCATGCCCAGGCATTGTAGGGAGATCATACAGGCACGTGGAGGCCTCACACACTACTGAGCATCATTTCCTTGTCTTGATGCATTTCCACTGAAGTTGGATCAACATGTAATTTGATTTTCCACTTTGATTTTGAGCATCATTCCAATTCTAGACCTCCGTGGGATATTCATTTTGATTTACGTTGATAATTTTTATGTTTTGTTGTTGTAAAGGAGATACTAATACAACTTACCCTGGTTGTGTTGTGTGAATCATGAATATGACTTCTGTTTCAGGTCATCATGAGGGGCAGCCTTATAGAAGCGATATGAAAGTTAAGAATTATATAAAATGGATGAAGACCAAAAAAGAAGGAGAATTTAATAAGAAAACCACAATTGGTGGCTACCACCCCTATCCACCAACCCCACCAACTTTTGCCAAGTTCTGTAATGATAGAAAAAGTTAGTATTTTATTTACTATGTTATACAGATTACATTTCTTGATATATACTCTGCTGAAGTGTCAACATAATGCTGTAGATAAGCCCCTGATGTTGGTGGGCTTAGCTCACCTTCAGGGGGTGACGGGTTCCCTTTATTTTCTCCTGAATTCAGAAGTGTCTTCACTTTTTAAAGGAATCAGTCACCTGGTCTTGTCTAACCATTCTGAGAGCAGCATGATATAGGGGCTAACAGCTTGATTCCATATGTGTCTCTTATTAGGCTGTTTGCTGTAGTTTTGATAAAATCAGGGTTTTCTCTGCTGCAGATCTAGCAGGTATCTGAATGCTCAGCTGTATAAAACCCGGCCCATGTCACTGATTGGCAAATTTCTGCCCATACACAGCTGTCCATCAGTGGTATGGGCGAGGTTATATAGTACTCATGAATATGCTTGACTATGTTACACCGCATACACTGTGTTCCAAATTATTATGCACAAAGAGTTTAGGAGTGATAAGGTTAGAATTTTTTTGTTTGTCATTTAAACTCATTGATGGTGATGTGTGTCAGGGCTCTTTATATCACTGAAAGCAATTGCAGATACCTGTGCAAATTAGCTTGGCAGGTGTGTCCAAATAAAGGCAAGACTACTTAAGAAGGCTGTTCCACATTATTAAGCAGCCTACATTTTTTGCCAAAATGGGAAAGAAAAAGGATGTCGGCTGCTGAGAAGCAACAAATTGTGGAGTATTTAGGTCAAGACATGACTACAATCAACATTGCCAAGACATTTCATCGTGATCATCGCACAATCAAGAAGTATGTAGCAGATTCCCAGCACACACGTGTGCGTGCTGATAAGGAAAAATTGAGGACTCTTTCCAACAGGCAATTGCGTAAGGTTAAAAGAGCAGCTGCAAAAATGCCTTGTCATAGCAGCAGACAAGTTTTTGAAGCTGCTGGTGCCTCCAACGTCCCCAGAACAAAAAGATGCAGGGTCCTTCAGAGGTTTGCAGCTGTGCATAAGCCATCCTGTCGACCACCTCTATCCACTGCAACAAGCAGAAACGGCTCCAGTGGGCCAAACGATACATGAAGACTGACTTCCAAACTGTTTTGTTCACCGATGAGTGCCGTGCAACGCTCGATGGTCCAGATGGATGGAGTGGAGGATGGCTGGTTGATGGACACCCCATGAAAACACGGCTAAGGCGCCAACAAGGAGGAGGTGGAGTAATGTTTTGGTCTGGAATCATGGGGAGAGAGATTGTCGGCCCCTTTATGATCCCTGAAGGGTGTAAAGATGAACTCCATAATCTGTGTGGAGTTTCTAAAACAACACTTCCTGCCATAGTTCAAGAGGAAGAACCGTGCTTTCCGCAGCAAGTTCATTTTCATGCATGATAATGCACCGCTGCAAAAAACACATCTGCATCCTCTGGCTGCTATGGGCATAAAAGAAGACAAACTTATGGTGTGGCCACCATATTCCCCTGACGTCAACCCCATTGAGAACCTCTGGAGCTTCATCAAAAGGAGTGTCTATGATGGCGGGAGGCAGTTCACATCTAAGCAACAGCTCTGGGAGGGTATTCTGTCCACATGCAAAACAATTGAAGCAGAAACCATCCAAAAACTGACAAATTCAATGGACGAGAGAGTTCAGAAGCTTCTTTCGAACAAGGGGTCCTATGTGCAAATGTAACATCACCTAGAATAAAGTTTTCACTTGAAAACTGTTTGATTTCATTTTGTAATAAGCTGATAATGCTTATAACTTCACAATTGACCTTTTTTTTGTTAAAAAAAAAAAAAGGTTGAAAACGCTGCTGTGCATAATAACTTGGAACATGCATTTTGAGTGTTTATTTTTTTTTTTTAAAGATACTGTTTTCATAGGCAGTTTGTTCCAAAACATTGCAATTATACTAGAATAGTACACTGTGTTCCAAATTATGCAAATTGGATTTAAGTGTTATAAAGATTTAAATGTTTTGTTTTTCAAATAAACTCGTGGATGGTATTGTGTCTCAGGGCTCAATGAATCACTGAAATCAGTCTTAAACACATGTGATAATTAGTTTTCCAGGTGATTCTAATTAAAGGAAAACTACTCAAAAATGATGTTCCACATTATTATGCAGGTCACAGGTTTCAAGCAATATGGGAAATAAAAAGGATCTATCTGCTGCTGAAAAGCGTTAAATAGTGCAATGCCTTGGACAAGGTATGAAAAAATTAGATATTTCACGAAAACTTAAGAGTGATCATCATACTCTGATGAGATTTGTGACTGAAACAGAGCACAGACAGAGTTCATGCAAATAAAGGCATAATGAGGAAGTTTTCTGCCAGACAAATTCATTGGATTGAGAGAGCAGCTGCCAAAATACCATTACAAAGCAGCAAGCTTGCTGTGGTGCATAAACCTACTATTCGGCCACTCCTAAACAGTGTTCACAAGGAGAAACAGTTGCAGTGGTCTCAGACATACATGAAGACTAATTTTCAAACAGTCTTGTTTACTGATGAGTGTCGAGCAACCCTGGACGGTCCAGATGGATGGAGTAGTGGATGGTTGGTGGATGGCCACCATGTCCCAACAAGGCTGCGACGTCAGCAAGGAGGTGGAGGAGTCATGTTTTGGGCTGGAATCATGGGGAACCAGCTGGTAGGGCCCTTTTAAGGTTCCTGAAGGTGTGAAAATGACCTCAGCAAAGTAAATAGAGTTTCTGACTGACAACTTTCTTCCATGGTCTAAAAAGCAGAAACGTGCCTTCAGGAACAAAATCATCTTCATGCATGACAATGAATACCTCTGAGTAATTGGCTGCTATGGGCATAAAAGGAGATAAACTCATGGTGTGGCCACCATCTTCCCCTGACCTCAACCCTATAGAGAACCTTTGGAGTATCATCAAACAAAAGATCTATGAGGGTGGAAGGCAGTTCACATCAAAACAGCAGCTCTGGGAGGCTATTCTGACTTTATGCAAAGAAATACAAGCAGAAACTCCATAAACTCACAAGTTCAATGGATGCAAGAATTGTGAAGGTGATATCAATGAAGGTGTCCTATGTTAACATGTAACTTGGCCTGTTAGGATGTTTTGGAGTTAAATAGCTTTTTTGTTCAGTGAATGTGACCTCCTAATGCCGCAAATTCCACAAATGAGCATTTTCAGTTCTTTAAAACATATCAAATGTTTAGAAATTCTACTGTGCTTAATAATTTGGAACAGTGCATTTTGAGTTTTTATTCATTTTGGAGATTATACTGTTATCATTGGGAGGTTTCTTCAATAAAATTCAATGTATACTCTAACGGGTGATGACTTTTATTAGACTGACTGTCATTTGCACTGACCATTTAGGAAAATCTGAGAAAAATTTCATTTGCATAATAATTTGGAACATAGTGTAGATGACTGGAAAATAACAATGACTGCAATTCAGATAGGTAATTTAGAGAAAATATGAGGAAATATTATTTGCATAATAATTTGGAACACAGTGTACACTGTACCTGCGGTGAATGTTTCAATTCCACAACATGTTAAATTGTCTTGCGGTGCGCTGAATTATTTATAATTTTTCTTTGAGGGGATATTTTCCATAACTTGCATCAGATGCAGAAAATCTGCACCTGTGCATTTTTTTTTTTCCCCGCATCTTTTAAATCAATTTAGTCCACACTCAAAAATTTGTTTAATACCAAGTATAAAAATTTAAACCACTTTAAAACAGGACCTACCAAAGAGACAAAAAACACTGTCTCAATAACACAATGGAAAAGACACAAGTAACCTAATTTACTTAATAGGTGCAGAGATGCTGCAACACCGTCTTGGGCACATAGTTGAAGACATATTAATGGCATAATATTACTGTAACTATGGATCGTTTCTTTTTTTTTTTTTTTCTCTTTGCAGCAGAACAAATACTAAAAACAATCAGGGAGCTGAAGACACTGGTTGAGCAGCTCCATTACAGGGAGCACAAGCGAGTTGCTGTTCAGGGCATTATTGCTGCTTGCACATTTGTTAATGCCTCGCTGTCGGACATGGTAGGTGTATCATAACCCCTGCGTGACTCGTTTTTTGTTATTTAGATTGCTAATCGTGAGTATTTAAGGTACATGCCATTTCTATATCAAATAAATAGAAAAATAATCACTATTGGGTTAACCTCTTCTCTTTTACTGTTGGCTGAATATTGGTTGTCCCTCAAGTCTCCCAGATACTTTTATGACAAGTCTTTAGTTATGCAGTGTTAAAGGGGTATTCAGCAATGTTACAGAAGATAGAACTCCAGGAGTTAACTCGCTATATTTTTCACATCAGGAGGAAGCAAATACCCCGATGAAGAGAAGGAAAATGACAGCCTCTGGAGTGGACCAGTAAGTGCGGCTCTTCCTCTTGGCATTGTGTGTGCTACCTTCCTAACAGGCGCTTATTTGTACATTTAGTCTTTGGTTTGTCTTTGGATATTATCCCATGCGGCTCCTGATTTCAGCAATCTTCACCATTCACAGGAAACAGCTGCACACTTCATGTGGCATGAATGCATTGCAATTACAGAGGACAGGGTGTTGCTGAATTTCTCATTGATTTACCTCTGTAATCTCTCATGATAACTTTAATGAATTAAAGGAACTGTATCATCAGAAAAAGACCTACTTAAAGGGGTTTTCCAGGCTTCAGATATTAATGATCTTGGTATAGAATATCTGATTGGTGGACAGCCAGCATCCAATCTGCTCCGTTCATCTTTGATAGTGACTGGTTATATACAGTGAATGTAGCGGAGCGGCACGTCTCTGCTTGCTGTGTAGTGTACATTCCCGGGTCCTGGACCCCCAGCTCTTATTCTCTTTCACAGGAGCTGAGCTGCAATACCCTGAACCTCTGCTACCAGATACATCCGTGCTATTCTGCCTGTGTACAACCTGTGTGTAAATATTTCCGATTTGTGTGAGATGTATCAGCACTAAATAGTCAGTGAAGTGAGAAAAATATGGGCAGAAATTAAATTTATGGGCTCAAATATCTAAGGCTAAGTTCACACTAGCGTTGTGCGCCGCTGCGTCGGCGACGCAACGCACAACGCACGCAAAAACGCGGCAAAACGCACGCAAAAACGCTGCGTTTTGCGACGCATGCGTCGGTTTTTGCCGAAAATCGGACGCAAGAAAAATGCAACTTGTTGCGTTTTCTTGGTCCGACGCTTGCGGCAAAAAAGACGCATGTGTGGCACAACGCAACAAAAAAAAACGCATGCGTCCCCCATGTTAAGTATAGGGGGCGCATGACGCATGCGTCGCCGCTGCGTCGCCGACGCAAACCCGACGCACATTAGCTTAACGCTAATGTGAACGTAGCCTAACCATTGGTATATGCATATGTATTCATCCGTTTTGCTATCAAGCTCCAAAAAAAAAATTATGGTGCTTGCAATTGCCTTCATAAGTCCCATGTTTTGTGAAAGGAAGTCCATCTGTGTGCTAAGTGTCTGTCAGTATATACACTTTTTTTTTACTCAAATATTTTTTATTACGTATAAAATTCAAATAAAACATTTCACATTAAGACATAAATTTTCATTTTCTCCACTGTTGACCCCTCCTTACCCACCCCTCCCCCCTACCTTCCCTTTTTTAGACAGCTCACGCTTTTCTCTTAACATGTCTTATATACATTATCCGAATACACTGACTTTTATTTTGAACATATAAACCATTGGTATATAGGCAACCCCTCTTCAGGCCTTGCTTCCCGTAACTTCCCCTAACCTAGTTCCAGCCAAGGCAACCATAATTTACCGTACAGGACCATCTTCCCTCTGTTCTGATATACACCCTTCTCCAGGGTAATGACCTGCTTCACATATTTAATATATTCTCCCCTCGAGGGAGGCTCCTCTTTGATCCAATTTCTGGCTATGACCTTCCGAGCCATGTATAGTAGTCTAGCGATTGCTATTTTCAGCTTATTATCCACAGTTATCTCTTCCACGTACCCCACCACGCACACCAAAGGTTCTCTTGGAATTACACATCTGTATGCCCCTTCTATCTGGCTTACAACCACCAACCAAAAAGCAGTCAATCTCTGACACGACCATAACATATGAAACATTTCAGCACTATCATTCCTACATCTAAGGCATTCTGAGTCACATCTCAGCCCAGCTCTATACAGGACATCTGGGGATCTATACACTCTGTACAATATAAAGCTGTGAAAGTCTATATGGCTCATTCAGTGATAGTTTCGGTATCCATTCTAGTACAGATTCCCACGTTTCATCCTCCAAACGACCCAGCTCCCTTTCCCATTTAGCCCTCGTGCCAATCGGATATCCCAATAAGTGAGTATAGAGTAAATCCTTATACAGAGATGAGATAACACCCCTCATCGTCCTCACTCCACAGATGTAGTCCAATACTAAGTCGCTTTGAATTCGGAAACAATCCCCTTCATTTTGAGCCACAAACGCATGCCGTACTTGTGCACAGTATATACACTTTACCTTTTCTGAAAGGCCACAGAGGCTGCAACACCATTAAACGAGAGGCACCGCTAACCAAACACCATGAACACCAAGGAGATCTTCAAGGACAAAGTTGTTGAGAAGTACAAGTCAATACTTATGCAATCCACTGTAGGTCATCAATATATAAAGCGTGACAATCGTGTGGGCTCACAGTGCCGCCACAATTAAATGCGGGTGTCAGCTCTATATGATAGCTGACGCCCTGCAGCAACTCCCACGATTGGTGCAATTGCTAATCGCGAGTGAAAAAAATAAATAAATAAATCCAAGTGAATTCTGCACTATCAAATCCAAATGCTCCCTCCCTTCTGTGCCCCAGTGTGCCTAGACCACGTTTAGCTCCTCATGTCTGGCATTTCTGTGGAGGTGAGAGTCCACCTAATTTACGGGTGCGTGTCTCCAGATCCATGACCTGGGCACTACAATGTACTGGGCAATACATCGGTTTGCAGTTTTCACTCGTCAACATGCAATTCTGCTTGTCTCAAGAAAAGACTCATGGAGTCAAAATTGTCACTACACCTGTAGATAAATTCCCAAAGGGGTGTAATTTCCAAAATGAGGTCACTTGAGGGGGATTTTGCTCTTCTAGCAAATGGGGGCTCTGTATGTGGAATCTGCAAACTATTCTTGGAAAGTCTGTGCTCCAGGAGGCAAATGGCGCTTCGTCCATCTCCGGTTTCACCAGATGGCTAAATATTACTCTACAGCCATCCTTAGCATAGGCCATCGATATTAGATCAGCTGTGGTCCTTATGTTATTATGCTTTCTGATATAGCGCTAACATATATTCTATAGTGCTTTACATTTATTATCACTCACTATTACCATTAGGGTCACAATTTATGTCCCATATGAGTATATCTGTGGAGTGTGAAAGGAAACCCAAGCAAAGACGGGGGGAAAACATACAAACCAAACTCCTTGAAGCAGTTGGTTGGGTATGAACCCCAGATCCCAGTATAGCAAAGCAACAGAGCTAAAGGCTGCAGTCCTCCTCCCTTTGCTTCAGTCAATCAGATGGAGCTCTTCAGAGACCCCTGTCCTAAGACACAGAAGAAGAAGATCATTAGGCTTCTTTTACACTTACCGGGTTACTTACCGCCCGTTATTGCGGGCCTTTTTTGCGTGCCGTATTGCCGCAATTTTCACGGTCTGGTGCAATAACGGACCGCAAAAAACAGAAGTCACGGCGCAATGCAAAAACAACCTTCCGTTGTTTTTGCGGCCCCATTGATTTACAATGGGGGCCGTGTCCGTAAGCCGTAAAAGAGATCAAGCAGGCTCGATCTTTTTTCACGGCCGTAAATACGGCCCTCACGGCCATACAGTGCGCCGTGGAATTATTGCGGCCCGTTCCTGCTGCCCCATAGAAATCTTTTGGGGCTGCAAGATCATGGCAAGTGTAAAAGAAGCCTTAGCAGGGGTGATCTGTTTGCCCCCTGATCCCTATATCATTTTTTTTTCTCCTTCAGTACTGATGCTGGACCAGAAAATACCCCAGTAACGCCGCACTTGGACCAAGACATTGTCACCAGGTCTCCCGAATTGCCACATTTTGAAGGTGATTTTTCTCTGTACTTAATTTTGTGTTGGATTTCCGTGTCCCTCCTATCTTCTTTGTGCATTTTGAGCTCTGACCACATTCATGATGAGGCTTTTTGTCTTGAAAGAATCTTTGTTTTTTGTTTTTTTTAAATTAAAAGGCAATGGTTACATAGTGCATGTTTTGTATTTTCTTTCATACACTATGTACCCATTAAAGTCACTACCACGCTGCTGCAATCCTGAGTTCTTTGACACTGCTGCAGTGGTGACCTCCTTTACAGTGACACACAGTAGCCACTCACTGATCTTGTGCTTATGCTCAGTCACAGAGCAGCGGGTGTAACTGCGCTCCTGGCATTGAGGCCGACCCCAGTGCAGATGGGGTGTCAGTCAGGGCCGGGAACGTGGTTGTATCTGCTTCTCTGGATTCTCAGAGGCTTTACTGAAACCCTGCCCCCAGCCCTGACTGACACTCATTCTGTGTTGGGTTCGGCTGTCAGTCAGGGACCAGGCTAGAGCCGCCTCTCTATATACTCAGAGCAGTGACTGAATAGGCACCGCCTCTGTGACTGAAACTGTGCCTCCGACCCTAACTGACAGCTGACCTCATTGCAGAGCGTGCACGCCGAAGACACTTAGCACCCGAGCATGCTCAGATAACACCTTATCCCAGCACGTTCGCTCATCACTACAATTTCACCTTTTGTCTTGTGTTTGTTTCTTACATGTGCTGATGAAGTAGCGGGAATCCATGGTGCAGACAGTGAAACAAGTGATGAGACCTCCTGTCCTATATTATCCTGGGAGAATCCCTTGTGGTCTGAGGTTAGGCACAGCGTAACAGAACATCTATTCTATGGCAACTTATTTCCAGAAAGTTTGACGCAGATATTTGACTACAATGACAAGGAGATTCTGAAACGGTACAGCCTTCATCCAGCAAAAGTTACAGATCTAAGCCCATGGCCCAGCTTTTCTGGGGCCAACAGGCCTGGCCACTATGAACTGACCATACTGGGTGAGAAAATCCCTGCAGCTGTAAATACTTTGTGCTTTTCTATTACTGAAATTATTGGAATGTAATTCAACCAAATGTAACACATTTTGCTTTTACTTTTTTACATCCTGGTCTCACAGAAGCCAAAACTTTTTCTATCGAAGTATCCGTGACTGCTGTTTTGTTTGTGGATCAAGTTGTAGTTTTGAATCCTACCATTCCTTTTGCTATATAATGTACTGAAAAGCCGGGGGTAAAAATCCAAGTGAAATGCAATAGTAAAAAAAAAAAATGCAATTCCACCATTGTTGTTTGGGTTTTGCATTTAATGGCACTGTGGAATCGGCGGGGAAAGAAGACAGACAATGTGAAGATACATGAGAGGCGTGAATTGTGTGGTAAAATTGACCTGGCATCCTGAGGGTATTATTATTACAGTGATGACGCCCTATTTATTTTGTTCTAGATATATTTTAGTGGCTAAAAAAAAAAAAATTGTTTCCCCATTTTCTGATATTAGTATGTTTTTATGGAGCATGTATTTTTTGATCTATTGGTATCCAAAAAGTATCTTTTCTCCTTGCGGAGATCGACATGGTAAGCATGCCGAGATGAGGAGACTTAAAGGCGCAATGCTCCTCTAGGTAATATGCTAATTATGCAAATTGTCTCTTCAGAGAGGAAGAGAGCTAGGACTCTAGTGGCACCTATTAGAAGGTAGCAATCCTACAAGTCAATGTTGACCCTTTAACAAGCCTTGTCACATGACTTAGGATAATAGCCAAAGTCAATATCCTAGGTCATGTGACAAGGCTCGTTAAAAGGTCAACATTGACTTTTAGGATTGCTACCTTCTAATAGGTGCCACTAGAGTCCTAGCTCTCTTCCTCTCTGAAGAGACAATTAGCATATTACCCAGAGGAGCATTGCGGCTTTAAGTCTCCTCATCTCGGCATGCTTAGCATGTTGATCTCCGCAAGGAGAAACGATACTTCTTGGATAATGGTCTGACTCCTCTCACACAGCCAAACCAGATCTCCGCTTTGCACTGATGAGGGTCAGTACCCCGAAACACAGCGTCTGCAAATTGAGGTTCTGGTTTGGCTATTATCCTAAGTCATGTGACAAGGCTCGTTAACCCCTTTCTGACCTCGGACGGGATAGTACATCCGAGGTCCGATCCCCATACTTTGATGTGGGCTCCGGCGGTGAGCCCACATCAAAACCACGACATGCCAGGTGTTTTGAACAGCTGACCTGTGCGTGCAATGGCGGCAAGTGGAATCACGACAGCGGCATTTAACTACAGCATCCGGCCGGAAATGTGCTCATCGTCACATGATCGTGGGTCAGTAATTCGTCGCCATAAGAACCAGAGGTCTCCTTGAGACCTCTATGGGTGTTGTTGCCTGCTTGCTGTGAGCGCCACCCTGTGGTTGCCGTCCATAGCAAGCCTGTAATTCTACTACATAGAGGCGATCTATACTTCGCCTCTATGTAGCAGATCCGATCGAGTTGTGCCAGCTTCTAGCCTCCCATGGAGACTATTGAAGCATGGCAAAAGTAAAAAAAAAAAATGTTTAAAAAAAAATGAAATAAATAAATTAAAAAAAAGTTTAAATCACCCCCCTTTCGCCCCATTCAAAATTAAAACAATAAAAATAAAATAAAATCTACACATATTTGGAATCGCCCGATCTATCAATAAAAAAAGATTAACTTGATCGCTAAACGGTGTAGCGTGAAAAAAATTTGAAACGCCAAAATTACTTTTTTGCAATAATGGGCGATCAAAAGAACGTATCTGCACCAAAATGGTATCACTAAAAACGTCAGCTCGGCATGCAAAAAATAAGCCCTCACCCGACCCCAGATCACGAAAAATGGAGACGCTACGGGTATCGGAAAATGGCGCAATTTTTTTTTTTTGTAGCAGAGTTTGGAATTTTTTTCACCACTTGGATAAAGAACTTAGACATGTTTGATGTCTATGAACTTGTAATGACCTGGAGAATCATAATGGCAGGTCAGTTTTAGCATTTAGTGAACCTAGCAAAAAAGCCAAACAAAAAACACCCATGGGGTTGTACTTTTTTTGTAATTTTACCGCACTTGGAATTTTTTTCCCATTTTCTAGTACACGACATGGTAAAACCAATGATGTCGTTCAAAAGTACAACTCGTCACGCAAAAAATAAGCCCTCACATGGCCATATTAACTGAAAAATAAAAAAGTTATGGCTCTGGGAAAGAGGGGAGCGAAAAACGAACACGGAAAAACGGAAAATCCCAAGGTCATGAAGGGGTTAAAGGGTCAACATTGACTTGCAGGATTGCTACCTTCCAATAGGTGGCACTAGAGTTCTAGCTGTCCTCCCCTCTGAAGAGACAATTTGCATAATTGATCTATTGGCACATGGTGTTGACATGGGGGAGCTGATGGGCACCCAAACTTATAACGGAGCCATTTAAATACCACCGATTAAACAGCAGCAATACAACATAGCTCTGATTACTGCTGTTAGAGGGCAGCAATCAGTTCCAGATCCCGCTTCATACACCCATACCTGATGTAGGACATATATACTGTATATGTGTCAGGAAGGGGTTCATACAGTTTTTCACAATAAAAAGTAGGATTTTGTTTTTATTTTTTTATTTATTACTTAGATAAAATGTTCTGCTCAATCATAGAAATGGAGAATTAAAGGTTGCATTCCCATCTCGGACACTTATGGCATATCCACAGATTCTTGAATCCTACAAATAGCTCACGGATAAGTTCTAAAAAGTTTTTTTTAAATAAAATTAATTGTATTTTATTAACAAAATGTAGACATGTAATCGATACAGACTAAAACGACAAGTCACAAACAAAGCTCATGTAAAAGGGACAATCTACAATGCAGTAGCAGCAAAGGGTTAATTAGCATACCTATACAAATAATTGCACTCTGCAAGTCTAACCATATAATGTCTGTTCAAAAAGGTTCATAATGCAAGGGCCTAACTATTGGGTCCACCAAGCAAGAGTAAATATGTGACTCAAATACATTCAAATTCAAAGGAGATCACCCATAAAGGGACACTAATCTTACCCAAAAATGTCTGCCATTGTATGTCCGACGGGCATTTCGCGTTGGCTTCCTCAGGGGGCCCACACGAAACGCGCCACGGGGCTGCAGCCAGACATACAATGGCAGACATTTTGGGTTAGATTAGTATCCCTTTATGGATGATCTCCTTTGCCTTGCACTTTACCTTGCACTATGCACCTTTTTGAACAGATATTATATGGTTAGACTTGCAGAGTGCAATTATTTGTATAGGTATGCTAATGAACCATTTGCTGCTACTACAGTGCAGATTGTCCCTTGTACATGAGCTCTGTTTGTGCCTTGTCATTTTAGTCTTTATTGATTACATGTCTACTTTTTTGTAGATATGATAACTTTTTTGGACTTTTCACTCCTTGAGCTATTTGTTGGATTCATGTTTTGGGAGTGGTGTTAATTGTGCTGTCCTTTCGATGGGTGTATTGCCCTCTATTTTGATTGATATTTATCAGTGGAATCTGTTCATATCCACAGAACTTGTGGGACCTGCACATATTTTGAAAATCATATCAAAAGTCATTGTGGTATTTCATGCCTAAATTACCTATTGCCGGTCAGTCGAAATCTGTCCAGTCATTGTTTGTGTTTCTCCACACAAAAAAAAAAAAAAAAAGCAGCCTATGATCTTGAGTATTGTGACCTTTCATATTGATGGGTTTTGTTTCAAAATGATTGCAGAAGAGGATTCCTAATGTCATGCCTCCCTCTGTTTGAGCTGTACTGCACATGCTCAAGATTTATTTAAAAAATTTTTTTCTGTTTTTCAACAGGTATAAATCGGGACATAGCGATAGATGTCTCTTTACCAATGTTTGATAACTTTCGTTTATTTGGTATAAACTATCTGCCCAATTCTGTATCTGCTGGAGCAAGTGATAATGAAGAGATTCAAGAGCGCCTCTGGCTTTCTGTTCAAGGTAAGAAAAGTAAATTGGATCTCATTCAATGCCCAGTGACTAAATGAGTGGCAAATTACAATGCATCCAGACCAGGGCCATGCACGCTTCTCAGCCCACACTGAGATGCCGGCATCATGGGCACGTCTTCGTCTTGCGCTTTCTATAACTATGAAGTTCTTTCAGTAGTTGTCCGGCTGCCACAGAGTACCAAAGTACACATCAGACCAGTGTAGTGTGAATCTCTCTGCTCCTCTCTACTCTAGACCAGAACTGTAACATAATTTACATTTATGGTCCATGAGTATTCACTCGTGGTATACAGGCTCATCACATATCTACATGATTGTTGCTTGTTGGTCGCCAGGTCTCCCATTGCTAGGACGTCCATAAGTCTGGAACAAGACTCAAGTTGTCCCATTTGCATAGAGCATTAATCCTACATGTGCGTCATTGCTCCATTTGTTCTCTTTGGGATCATAAATGAAATGACTTTCACTTATAGTTCAATCCCTTAGCATATATTTTTTAATGTTGCCTGGGTTTTATGTAGCACTTCTTTATCTCAAAACCTCATTAGTATCCATTAAAAATATTTACTGTAATTTCCAGATACAAATTCATCAACACTTTCATAATTGGTAAATTACTATATTTAACCCCATAGTGACCACCCATATGTCTTTTTACTGACCTAGGATAAGAGATGTTGCTGCCAATAAAGACTACTGAATCTTGATCAGTGGTGGGGGAACAGTTTTTCTGCCGAAGGCCATTTGGATATTCATATCGTCCTTCAGGGGCTGTGCTAACGGTGCTCACAGAGCAAGAAGATATTAAAGGGTCTGCGGCTGTCAAAATACTGCTGAGGGCCCAAGCACTGCAGGGTAACCCGGAAATCTGCCTGGGGGCCCGAATAAAAGGTCATCGAGGGCCATAAACGTCCCTCGGGCATGAGGTTCCCCACTCCTGATCTAGATGGCTAACAGTGTGGCGGCTCCCCCATTAACCCCATCGGCACCCTGAGATTTTGACTGTGTGGTCCTGATACTTGCCATTGCAGTTCACGGCCAAATAACAGCCTTAGAGTCTGCCGGCTACAGTGGCCTGTTGAGAAGTTAGAAACATTTAGATGGTAAAAATAAATATCTTCATTCCTGTTATGCTACTATGCATTGACTCCTGAAACGTACCTGAAGGGTTAATAAGCTACCTGAAAGCAATTTTGAATACATTGAGGGAGACGTTTTTAAAATCACTTTTCAGGGTTTCCAATATATAGGACCTCCAAACTAATTTCAAAACCTGGATAGGCGCCTAAAAAATAGGTTTTGTAAATTTCCTTGGGAAAAATTACTGTTTTTTTTTTTTTAAACCTTTTAAAATACTCACAAAATAAAACAACATTTTAACAATGGTGCTGATATAAAGCAGACATGAGGGAAATCTTATTTATTAATGTTTTTCTGTGGTATGACTATCTGGATTACAGGGATAATCATTCAAATTTCGAAAATTGCTAATTTTTGTAAAATCTCTGATTTTTATAAATAAATACAGAAAATATTGTCATAAATTTAACACTATCATAAAGTATTATGTGTCACAAGTAAACAGTCTCAAAATCAATGGGATATGTTAAAGCGGTCCAGAGTTACCACATAATGTGATACTGGTCAGATTTCAAACATTTGGCTCGGTCACTAAGGGGTTAAGCAAAATGTCCTTTAATCTTTATTCCAGGAATATAGGAGTTTTTCTTGGCAGCTATGCCTCCAGTCCTTTTCCAAACTGCAAAAAGCATAGCAGACATAGGAGTAACACAATTGGTATGTTACCTTATGTAGGCGGAATGTCCTTTAATCTTTATTCCAGGATTATAGAAAGTCTCTCCATATCCAGGCTCCAAAACACAAAGGACTTTTCGCTTAAGTGTGATAATTTACCAGTTATGGAACTGTTAATGTATTTGTACCTGGCAATGATTACAGTAAATATTTTGATGAATATTAATGCTGTTTTCAGTGCATCATTTTTCTTTATGATTACCTTTAATGGACGAGGATTCCATGCATGCACATATATTTCCAACTACAAATTATACCTTTCTATTTTTTCTATATTGAGGCACTTATCTTCCAGGTGACTTGAGCAGTTACTAGTTCAGCATAAAGTTAAGAACTTTTGTGCATACAGGTTCTATGATTTTTATGAAAGTATACCATATGAAAAAACACAGCACTCTGTATTAATCAGCTGTTGGTGCTCAAGTAGGGTATCCAGCCCATCGTATCAAATGTTCAGAAAAACTTGGCACTCAAAATTGAAAAAAAAACTGTGTTCATTTTATTATGCATCCAGACAATAAATTTGTTGAATGTTTTCAGTCCACCACTGGGACCTTCATCAGAACAGTCTGGTTCAGTAGTGGAGGTTCGGCGCAGTTCTGGAAACTGCAGAAGACAATGACCTGTAATCATTTAAGAGCATACACTGGGGATTCGTTACTGATACCTAATGAATAGGGAATAATAAATAAAAAAAAGTGCTGAAGTTGTCTTTTGAAATTGATGCCCTATCTTTATGGTGAGGTATCAATATTAGAAGTACGTATGCTGTCTATTAGAAGTGCGTATGCTGTTTAACCCTAGAATGCGTGACGTCACAAATCTACACTTTTACGTAACGGGGGACCTTTTAGGTCCCCGTGCAAATCATGGAGAAACTCACATAAATAACTTTTACAAGTTTATTTCAAGATTGCATTATAAGATAGGAATAATGCACAACATTTTAATTATAATTTTTTGCAGAAAACACCAAAATAAACTTTTTTTTTTCCAAATTTCAAAGATATGAAAACACACAAAGGTATATAAATCTAGAACTAGCTGCAGCTACATTTCTACTCGTACGCATTCTAGGGTTAAAGTAATTATATTTTTGTAAATGCATATTTGCAATAAGGTATTCTCAAGTTGTATCTTGAGCAGCTCAGCAGCTCAGATCTATGCAGCTTCTTCGCTTCCAGTTTTCTGGCAGGGCAGGCTCTCCTCCTTGAGTGACAGTTCTGGTGAATAGTAGAACTACAACCCCTGGCAAAAATTATGGAATCACCGGCCTTGGAGGATGTTCATTCAGTTGTTTAATTTTGTAGAAAAAAAGCAGATCACAGACATGGCACAAAATTAAAGTCATTTCAAATGGCAACTTTCTGGCTTTAAGAAACACTAAAAGAAATCAAGAACAAAAAAATGTGGTAGTCAGTAATGGTTACTTTTTTTAACCAAGCATAGAGGAAATTTATGGAGTCACTCAATTCTGAGGGAAAGAATTATGGAATCACCCTGAAAATTTTCATTCCCAAAACGAACACCTGTATCAAATTAGATCTGATCTTTAGTCTGCATCTAAAAAGGAGTGATCACACCTTGGAGAGCTGTTGCACCAATTGGACTGACATGAATCATGACTCCAACAAGAGAGATGTCAATTGAAACATAGGAGAGGATTATCAAACTCTTAAAAGAGGGTAAATCATCACGCAATGTTGCAAAAGATGTTGGTTGTTCACAGTCAGCTGTGTCTAACATCTGGACCAAATACAAACAACATGGGAAGGTTGTTAAAGGCAAACATACTGGTAGACCAAGGATGATATCAAAGTGTCAAGACCATAAACTTAAAGTAATATGTCTCCAAAACAGGAAATGCACAACAAACCAAATGAGGAACGAATGGGTGGAAACTGGAGTCAACGTCTGTGACCGAACTGTAAGAAACAGCCTAAAGGAAATGGGGTTTACATACAGAAAAGCTAATCGAAAGCCATCATTAACACCTAAACAGAAAAAAAAAGGTTACAATGGGCTAAGGAAAAGCAGTCGTGGACTGTGGATGACTGGATGAAAGTCATATTCAGTGATGAATCGTGAATCTGCATTGGGCAAGGTGATGATGCTGGAACTTTTGTTTGGTTCCATTCCAATGAGATTTATAAAGATGACTGCCTGAAGAGAACATGCAAAATTTCCACAGTCATTGATGATATGGGGCTTCATGTCAGGTAAAGGCACTGGGGAGATGGCTGTCATTACATCTTCAATAAATGCACAAGTTTATGTTGATATTTTGGACTCTTTTCTTATCCCATCAATTGAAAGGATGTTTGGGGATGATGAAATCATTTTTCAAGATAATTCATCCTGCCATAGAGCAAAAACTGTGCAAACATTCCTTGAAAAAAGACACATAAGGTCAATGTCATGGCCTGCAAATAGTCCGGATCTCAATCCAGTTGAAAATCTTTGGTGGAAGTTGAAGAAAATGGTCCATGACAAGGCTCCAACCTGCAAAGCTGATCTGGCAACAGCAATCAGAGAAAGTTGAAGCCAGATTGATGAAGAGTACTGTTTGACTCTCATTAAGTCCATGCCTCAGAGACTGCAAGCTGTTATAAAAGCCAGAGGTGGTGCAACAAAATACTAGTGATGTGTTTGGAGTGTTTTTTTGTTTGTTTTTCATGATTCCATAATTTTTCCCCTATGATTGGTTAAAAAAAGTAACCATTACTGACTACCACATTTTTGTTCTTGATTTCTTTTAGTGTTTCTTAAAGCCAGAAAGTTGCCATTTGAAATGACTTTAGTTTTGTGCCATGTCTGTGATCTGCTTTTTTCTACATAATTAACAAGTGAATGAACATCCTCAGAGGCTGGTGATATAATTTTTGCCAGGGGTTGTATAACGCTCTGCACAAGTTCTGCTGTAACACATTCAGCTCTCTCTGGTTGGTTCTGGAGTCTACACTTCTATAACTATATTTGCATATAGAAATAACTGTGATTGTGAACAAACGCGCAGCCAGGGCAGAAAGTGTGAAAGCTGCCAATCGGAGGCAGATGATTTTGCAAGATTTATTAAAATAACAGCTTTAAAAACAAGAAAAAGAAGCGCACATAGAGTAATACCTTCAGGTATCGCAATCACCTGGACCCCCACAAAACAGACTCACCTGGTCTAGTTGTGATAGGTCACAACTCCCTTGGATAAGCACGTATGGTCGCAGCAGGCTCCCGGCAAACAGCATGGATCCACATGGAAAAAGATAGAACCGGAGAATAGAAGCCGCGCAGACCACAATAAAGGTAACAGAGTTACACACACACTCTGTTTATTAGCCTACGCGTTTCGTGGCAAACAGGCCACTTCATCAGGGCATCTCTGTTACCTTTATTGTGGTCTGCGCGGCTTCTATTCTCCGGTTCTATCTTTTTCCATGTGGATCTAAAATAACAGCTTGTCAGAACCTGAGAGGGAGCTTGAGGAAGGTAAGTAGCTATCTTCTCCTTAAAAATAAATGGTCTGGAGAGAGGTTGCTGATATGTTAGGAGTTAACCCATCTCCTTGGCACTAGTTGGCTGAGCTCCATGGAAACTATATACTATGAAAGGTAAAAGCTCTCCTTGCAGGAGAATGATTGCAGATAGAAATAGAAAGTCATTTGCAAATGTCCTTATTTCCATGCTGTTTATTTAAAGCAATTTAAGAACTTGAGATTATTCTTTTAATTGCTTTTTTTTTTTTTTATCCTTGACAGTTTTATTATACTACATGTTTGTTCAATTTCAGGTGAGCTTGTGGAATATGCAAGGACACGGAGCAGACTGCATGTCATCTGCATCTTGGACGTATGTCACCTTGGAGAAAGCAGAGTGGAAATTTGCTTAAACAGACTATACTATCCATCCATCGACAGTACTGATTAAATTGTACAACTCCTCAATAATCAGTCTGTTTTCTGATGCACTTTGTCATTTATTATATATTTTGAAGTCATGATAAATGATATTTTTACTGTAATGTATTTTTAAACTATTTAAGATTATGATTTAATGTGACAATATAGTATTTTTATTTACATTTTCTGTTTCTTGGTTATATTTTAACATTTTTAGGCTGTGTTCCTTTTTAGTACACAGAACCATGCTTTGTGATGTCAGGATAGGACCAAACACCCTCTAACCATTCTTTCAGGTGGCGCTGACAATTCACTGTGCTGTTCATAAAGCTTCCCATTTCTCCAGCGCAGTGAAGAAAACCCTTTCAACCACAGAATTTCCTCCACTGTATGATCTTTTGAAAGAAATGTACATTTTCTAATCATGTAGTTCCCTTTAGCCTAATGAGGAAATAGTCAGTACTACTCATAGTAATATAAGCACATACTAAGAAAACCACAAAAAAGAAAACTTTCACTCTGTGCTTCCCAGCAGATATATTAGGTACTGTATTTTTCAGACTATAAGAGGCACTGGACCATAAGATGCACCTAGGTTTTAGAGGAGGAAAATGGCAAAACATGTGGTCATGATGCACAGTAATGAGGGTAGTGGTGGGTATCTGCTGCTGACTGCATTATAGGGAACCTGTCACCTGAATTTGGAAGGAACAATTTTCAGCCATAGGGGCGGGGTTTTCGGGTGTTTGATTCACCCTTTCCTTACCCGCTGGCTGCATGCTGGCCGCAATATTGGATTGAAGTTCATTCTCTGTTCTCCGGAGTACACGCCAGCGCAAGGCAATATTGGTCCCGCCAAATTCAGGTGACAGGTTCCCTTTAATGTACCCCAATTCTGTACGAATATCCCCCATCCCGGTATACATGGCCCCCCATTCCTAACTGGTATATATAGCCCCCCCATCCAGGTATACCTGGCCTCGCATTCCTGACTGGTATACCTGGCCCCCCTTCCTCCTCTTGGTATACATGCCCTCCCCCCATCCTGGTATACGTGGCCCCCTCATCCTGGTATTCGTGGTCTCTTCATCCCCATCCTGGTATACATGGCCCCCCATTCCTGACTGGTATACCTGGCTCCCCTTCCTCTTGGTATACATGGACCCCTCATCCTGGTATTCATGGTCCCTTCATCCCTATCCTGGTATACATGGGCCCCCCATTCCTGACTGGTATATATGGCCCCCCATCCTCCTCTTGGTATACGTGTCCCCCTCATCCTCATTCTGGTATTCATGGTCCCTTCATCCCCATCCTGGTATACATGGCCCCTCCATTATGCCACACACACAAAAAAATAAACCATTCTACTTACATTACCTCTTCTCCCTTGCAGCGTTGCATCCTGTGCTGATGCCAGCAGCTGATTTCAGAGAGCAACAGCACATTACATTACTGTCATGCACCCTCACATGCCGATATAAGCAGCTGGAATTTTCACCTCTCACCAGGCCCAGGACTATGGGCATGTGGAGCAGCGAATATTTGTTTTTTTTTTTGTTAATAGCAGGCACACTGTTAGCCGCAGCTCCTGGCTTTCTGCAGCAGCTGGGTAATCATTTGTGTGCCCACTATTAGAGGATGATCATTCACTGCTTTCCACTCCTATAGACGTGGGGAGCAGTGAATTTTCATTCTCTTAATAACAGGCAAACGTGATCGCCCAGTTGCTGCAGGAAGCTGGTGGCTGTGGCTAACAGTGTGCCTGCTATTAATGAAGATGAATATTCACTGCTCCCCCGCCCATAGTTCCTCCCACCTCTTGGCGCCGGCTTCAGTGCATAGAGGTGGGTGGGACTATCGGCATGGGGAGCAGCATACATTCATTTTCTTTAACAGCGGACACAGTGTTGGCTGCAGTGCAGCCACCGTCTCCTGCCTCCTGTGACTTGCTCCTCTGCTGCTGGCCCTCCCCATCCACAGCCGGACTATAAGATAAAGTACATTCGAACTAGAAGACGCACCCCCTACTTTCCTCCAAAACTTTGGAGGAAAAAAGTGCATCTTCTAGTCTGAAAAATATGGCATATTGGCAAGAAATTAAGCAAAAAGTACATGGCAGCTATGCTTTCATGGGGCCATCTCAGCACTTTGAGGCTGCCGTCACACTAGCAGTATTTGGTCAGTATTTTACATCAGTATTTGTAAGCCAAAACCAGGAGTGGATGATAAATGCAGAAGTGGTGCATATGTTTCTATTATACTTTTCCTCTATTTGTTCCACTCCTGGTTTTGGCTTACAAATACTGATGTAAAATACTGACCAAATACTGCTAGTGTGACGGCAGCCTAAGGCAAATGTTACTGCGAGTAGGCTGACTGCTATCAATGTGTCTGGCCATCTTAAAAAAAAAATATATATATATATATATATATATATATATATATATATATATATATATATATATATACATATATATATATATATGCACTGTGTGCAAAATTATTAGGCAAGTTGTATAAAAAAAACATTTCTGACATGCAAAAACAAAACCCCAAAAAATGAGTGGCCAACATAGCCACCTTTCTTTATGATGACACTCAACAGCCATCCATCCATAGATTGTCAGTTGCTTGATCTGTTTACGACCAACATTGCGCGCAGCAGCCACCACAGCCTCCCAGACACTGTTCCGAGAGGTGGACTGTTTTCCCTCCCTGTAGATCTCCCGTTTTATGAGGGACCACAGGTTTTCTATGGGGTTCAGATCAGGTGAACAAGGGGGCCATGTCACTATTTTTTTCTTCTTTGAGACCTTTACTGGCCAGCCACGCTGTGGAGTTGTTGGAGGCATGTGATGGAGCATTGTCCTGCATGAAAATCATGTTTTTCTTGAACGATACAGACTTCTTCCTGTACCACTGCTTGAACAAGTTGTCTTCCAGAAACTGGCAGTAGGTCTGGGAGTTGAGCTTCACTCCATCCTCAACCCGAAAAGGTCCCACAAGTTCATCTTTGATGATACCAGCCCATACCAGTACCCCACCTCCACCTTGCTGGCATCTGAGTCGGAGTGGAGCTCTCTGCCCTTTACTGATCCAGCCTCTGGCCCATCCATCTGGCCCATCAAGAGTCACTCTCATTTCTTCAGTCCATAAAACCTTTGAAAAGTCAGTCTTAAGATATTTCTTGGCCCAGTCTTGACGTTTTATCTTATGTTTCTTGTTCAAAGGTGGTGGTTTTTCAGCCTTCCTTACCGTGGCCATGTCCCTGAGTATCGCACACCTTGTGCTTTTTGCTACTCCAGTAACGTTGCAGCTCTGAAATATGGCAAAACTGGTGGCAAATGGCATCTTGGCAGCTTCATGCTTGATTTTCCTCAATTCATGGGCAGTTATTTTGCACCTTTTTTTCCCAACACGCTTCTTGTTACTCTGTTGGCTATTTGCCATGAAAAGCTTGATTGTTCGGTGATCACACTTCAAAAGTTTGGCAATTTCAAGACTGCTGCATCCCTCTGCAAGACATCTCACAATTTTGGCCTTTTCAGAGCCCGTCAAATCTCTCTTCTGACCCGTTTTGCCAAAGGAAAGGAAGTTGCCTAATAATTAAGCACAGCTTATATAGGGTTTTGATGTCATTAGACAACACCCCTCCTCATTACAGAGATGCAAATCACCTGATTTACTTAATTGGTAGTTGGCTCTCAGGGTATGTGCACACGTAGGTGGGATGTCTGCGGATTTTTCCGCACCTGTTTTTGTAAATCCGCAGGTAAACCGCACTGCTTATTACCTGCAGATTTACTGCGGAATTGCCGCGGTTTTTGTGCGGATTCCAACTGCGGTTTTAGGCTCTGTGCACACGATGCGGATTTTGCTGCAGGTCCGCAGCAGTTTCACATGAGTTTACAGTACAATGTAAACCTATGGGAAACCGAAAACGCTGTGCCCATGCTGTGGAAAAAACTGCGTGGAAACGCAGAGGTTTACATTCCGCAGCATGTCAATTCTTTGTGTGGAATCCGCAGCGGTTTTACACCTGCTCCAGAATAGAAAACCGCAGTGTAATCTGCACAAAAACCGCTGTAAATCCGCAGCAAATCCGGGATAAATCCGCAGGAAAAACGCAGTGTTTTTTGCCCTGCGGATTTATCAAATCCGCTGCGGAAAAATCCGCAGTGGACCATTCTACGTGTGCACATACCCTTACACCTGCGGATTCCTATTGAGGAGTAGGTGTAAACCTCTGCGGTATTCGCACAAAGAATGAACATGCTGCAGAATAAACACTACGTTTCCACGCGTTTTTTTCCGCAGCATGTGCACTGCAGATTTTGTTTTCCATAGGTTACATGGTACTGCAAACTCATGAAAAATAGCTGCAGATCCGCAGCTTCAAAACCGCTGCGGATCCGCAGCAAAATCCGCAACGTGTGCACATACCCTCAAGCCTGAACAGCTTGGAGTAGGACAACATGTATAAAAAGTATCATGTGATCAAAATACAACTTGCCTAATAATTCTGCACACAGTGTGTGTATATGTATGTATATGTGTGTGTGTGTGTGTATGTATATGTATATATATATATATATATATATATATATATATATATATACACACACATTTTTTCATTTTTTGCTGCATAATTTAGAGGCTGATTCCAGCAATGTCACTAAGCTATGTTTTGCTGCTTCAATAAAATCAGTGTTTTATCAGCAGAAGATAATCACTACAGGACCAGATGTGGCATGCCTCTTAGGTTACACAGATCAGGTTGGCTAACCCCCACCACTGATGAGCAGTTTGTGACAATTCAGTGTACACAGACAGCTGCCAATCAGTGGTGTGAGTGGGGTTATGGACATGCCTGTATTCAGAGCACTGCTAGATCTGCAGCATAGAAAACTTGTATCAAAATGACAACTTGCAGACCAGTAAGTGGCACATAGCTAGAATCAGGGACTCAGCCCCTACATAGTAATTCTGCTTTCAGATTAAATAGCAAAACCCTGCTGAAAGATTCCCTTTAACACTAAATGCTTCACACCCACATAACCACGTTTCCCTATAACCACCAGGGCTATATCCATTAACTGCTTCATGCATGCTTACATAGAAGTGGCACTGTTATTGCATCTATCATCTAGTGCGCTCTGGCTTTTGTTAAATGGGTGTTATGTCTGATCTATTATCGTATTATTTTTATTTTTCTGATATTACTGCATTTTTTTGTACTGCATTATTGGCTTTATATTTTATGTATTTACTTTAGAATGAGGTTACTGGTTGTCTGCATCTATTTGTGTGTGTGCATAAACATCCACTCCTTAACAAAATACTATATATGGCCTACCATCCATGTTTACCATTTTTTACTTATTACATACAAAAAAAAAAAATAACAGTCCACAAAAAACGAACATACAAACAGCCCTATAGACTATATTGGGCAAATGTTTTATTATCTGTATGAGGGGGCTGGGATGAGGCCTAGATGGTGCTTCCACTATATCATATTCATGCAGCTCTATTCACTTCTATGGAAGGTAACTGAGCATGCAAGTTTGGCCATTTCCTATAGCAGTAAACGAGGAGGGTAGCACTTGCCCATTCTTTTCTCATCTGGATGTACAAAGTCGGTGGTGACCCCTAGGTGGATCAGTGGAGCCTCAATCTAGATATGGATTTTAGGTCTAATACTTGAATACTCTTCTAAGTCTGTTATCCAGTCTTTAGAAATACATGGCCTTTTATTCGGATAATCCATCAATTTTGTATCGGTGGTGATCAGACTATGCTCCATGCCGATCAAGTCTTCAATGTTTAAATCACCTTCAGGCTATGTGCACACGTTGCGGATTCGTGTGCGGATTTTTTCCACACCGTTTTTTAAAAATCTGCAGGTAAAACTCACTGCGTTTTACCCGTGGATTTCGTGCGTCTTGTGCGGATTCCTCCTGCGGATTCCTATTGAGGAGCAGGTGTAAAACGCTGCAGAATCAGCACAAAGAATTGACATGCTGCGGAAAATACAGCGCAGCGTTTCCACGCCGTATTTTCTGCACCATGGAGTTGGTTTTCCATAGGTTTACATGGTACTGTACAACGCATGGAAAACTGCTGCGGATCTGCAGGCAAGTCAGCAACGTGTGCACATAACCTCAAGCGATTAGTTCTCTCCTCGGCCTCTCCTCTTGGAGCTGCTAATGGACAGGTGTGGATAGTCTGATTCCTATTGATTATACTCTGGCTCATCCTTTCATATATCCTGCATACAAGGTCCACAGGCCGTGGTGTCTGGACTGGCTGCTGGCATTTTGACCCGAACGCCACAGCCTTTTAGGCACATACATGAGGTTGTACTCTATCTAGTGGAAGGATAAGCCATCAAATTTTTTAAGGACTGTATATCCCTGAAACAAGGATATTAAAAATGTTACAATTCTTTTTCTAGGCAGAATTTATTTGTTGGAAGGGTTTTTTACTCAGTATTAAAATGTAATATCTTGTAATTTATTACCAGTGTAAATAGAGTAAATAGACTTCCATAATTGAAATGGTGGGCATCTCTTGACCACTGTGACCTCCAAAAGGTTCTTGCAATAATTGCACTTCTCATTGCACTTTCAGCAGGCATTTCATGTACAGGTATTTTTTACTCCTGTGCCTTTAACAGAATTTTTAAATTGTGATTTAATTTAACAAAATAAATTTACATTGATAATTGCCATTTGTGAAATATTTATATGTACTTATTTATTAGACAAATAGTGAACACATTACCAAATCATGCTGCATCATTTATTTTTTTTAAAGTTTCTTTCTTTTGTATTTTGTTGCGTGCCTTGCACATAATTTGCAGACTGCTGGCAATAAACTGGTGCTTAAAAAAAAAAAAAGCACAATTCAGGATGTTTTCTTTCTTGTTGCTAAAAAAAAACAACTTGGTGTCAACTATAGTGAGCTTTATGAATTTACACAGATGATGTTTGTGGGCCAGTTATCTCTGTGCTCTGAAGCGCGTTTAAAATGCGCGCGTGTCCAGCCTCCCGTGACGTCACGGCTTGTGATTGGTCGCGTCGCCCATGTGGCCGCGACGCGACCAATCACAAGCCAGAACGTAATTTTAAAATCCTGAAGGACCTAAAATTACGTCACGGCTTGGTGTGATTGGTCGCGTCGCGGCCACATGGGCGGCCCGCGACCAATCACAAGCCGGGACTTCACGTAAGGAAGTTAAAGCGCGAATTTTAAGCAAACAACGCTGCCGGTTCCCTCGGTGAGGTCCAGGCTGCGTCGGAGAGGTGAGTATAGCAATATTTTTTATTTTAATTCTTTATTTTACACATTAATATGGTTCCCAGGGCCTGAAGGAGAGTTTCCTCTACTTCAGACCCTGGGAACCATCAGGAATACCGTCCGATACATGAGTCCCATTGACTTGTATTGGTATCGGGTATCGGATTAGATCCGATACTTTGCCGGTATCGGCCGATACTTTCCGATACCGATACTTTCAAGTATCGGACGGTATCGCTCAACACTACTTATCAATTTTACCACACCCCGAACGACATGAAAAAAATATATAAATTTCCTGAATTGCTGTTTTTTGTTCATTCTGTCTCCCAAAAATTGGAATAGAAAGCAATCAAAAAATGTCAATGCCCAAAAATGGTACCAATAAAAACGTCAATTCGTCCCGCAAATAACAAGCCATCACATGACTCTGGGGCCGAAATATGGAATCATTATAGCTCTCAAAATATGGTGATGCAAAAACTAGTTGCAATAAAAAGCATCTTTTAGTGTGTGACAGCAGCCAAATATAAAAACCCGATATAAATCCGGTATCGCTGTAATCGCACCGACCCGAAGATTAAAGTCGCCTAGTCACTTATACTGCATGAGGAACTGTGTAGAAAAAGAAATAAAACCAATTCTTCACATGTTGTTTTGTTCATTCTGCCTCCCAAAGATCACAGTAAGGCTCGGCGCACATTTATCCTGTGCTCTGCGTTGAGCGCATACACCGGGGTTTCCGTTTAAATCTCTGAAATACTTGATTCAGATGGAACCTCTGGCGGAAGATCCCCTCTAATGAGGCAGATGGAGACACTGTGGATACCGTGTGACTTGTGATCCAGCGGTGTCCATCTTTTTAGGATTGCATAAATGTGCCATCAGCCACAGTTTTGTGCACTTCTGAAAAAAAGGACACTGCTGAACAGAGTCCAGAGTAACTCTGCTGCGTCATTATAGCAAATGAATCCCTCGGGGTTTCATCTGAAGCACATCACTCAGATTTAGATGGAAATCCCAAAGTAAGTGCTCAGCGTAGAGCGATAGTTAAATGTGACCCCAAACGTTATGTACAATGTTCCCAATAAAAGCTTCAACTCAATCCACAAGAAAATGAAAGTCGCCACTCGGTTCCATCATACGTTAATGGAAATATAGGAGGCTACCAGTAGTACAAAGGCTCTGGAAAAGCGAAAGGCTCCTCGCCCCCAAAAGAAATTCAGCAAAGTCTGCACTCCCAAATCCATATGCCCCCCCCCCCTTCTGAGCCCCAGTTTACGTAAACCACCTTTAGTGCCCACATGTTTGGCATCTCTGTGGTGATGAGAGCCCGCCTAATTTACAGGTGCGAGTCTCCAGAAGCATGAGCTGGGCATAATGTACTGGTCACTACGACGGCAGTTTGAAAATTTCACTCAGCAACATCCACTGCTGCTTTTTTCTGGAAAACACCCATGGAGTCAAAATCATCACTATTAGTGATGAGCGAATACACTCTTTACTCGAGATTTCCTGATCACGCTCGGGTGACCTCCGAGTATTTTTTAGTTCTCGAAGATTTAGTTTTCATCGCCGCAGCTGAATGATTTACATCTGTTAGCCAACATAAGTACATGTGGGGGTTGCCTGGTTGCTAGGGAATCCCCACATGTACTTATGCTGAAAAAATAAAGAGCAATTAGGGGCTCTTTATATGGAATCTGCAAACTATTCTTGGAAAATCTGCTCTCCAGGAGGCAAATAGCGCTCTGTCCCTCCCGAGTCTCTCCGTATGCCTAAGTAGTACTATACAGCCACATGTGGGGTATTGCCACATTCATTGTAGGGCAAATTGTTGTCATTTTTACCCATTTCTTGTGTTAAAATGTAAAATCTGGGGCTAAAACAAAATTTTGGTGCTAAAAAGTCAACAATTTTTTTTCTTCACTGCACCCCTAGATGAATTCATTGGGGAGGTAAATTACACCCCTTTGGGAATTTTATCTACAGGTGTAGTGATGATTTTGACTCCATTAGTGTTTGCCATAAAGTAGCAGTGGATGTTGCTGATTGAAAATTGCAAACTGCTGTTGTAGTGGCCAGTACGCTGTAGTGACCAGTACATTGCAGTCACCAGTACATGATGCCCAGCTCATGCTTCTGGAGACATGCACCAGTAAATAAGGCGGGATGTCATCACTACAGAAATGCCAAACATGTGGAAGCTAAATGTAGTTTAGGCACACTGGGGCTCAGAAGGGGGGGGGGTATTTGGATTTGTGCTGACCACTTACTTTGGGGTTTCCATTTAAATCTGAGTAACATGGTTCAAATGAAAACCCCAAGGGATCCATTCACTAGAATGAGGCAGCAGAGTTAGGCCGGCGTCACACTCGGCGTAAGACAATACGGTCCGTATTTTACGGCCGTAATACGGCCGAAATACGGTGAAATGTTCCCAAAATAGTGATCCGTAGGCAGGGTGTGTCAGCGTATTTTGCGCATGGCATCCTCCGTATGTAATCCGTATGGCATCCGTACTGCGAGATTTTCGCGCAGGCTTGCAAAACCGACATCTAATGGATTTATGTGCTCAAATGTTCATTAAAACATATATACAGTATATATATATATATATATATATATATGTCATTGAGACACATATATATATATTCTGTATTTAGATTTCATTCAGCGCGATATCTGTGAACAGCCGGTAATTCAATTGCCGGCTTTTCATTTCTCCTGCACAAACCCGACATGATATGAGACATGGTTTACATACAGTAAACCATCTCATATCCCCTTTTTTTTTGCATATTCCACACTACTAATGTTAGTAGTGTGTATGTGCAAAATTTCAGCGCTGTAGCTGCTAAAATAAAGGGTTAAATGGCGGAAAAAATTGGCGTGGGCTCCCGCGCAATTTTCTCCGCCAGAGCGGTAAAGCCAGTGACTGAGGGCAGATATTAATAGCCAGGAGAGGGTCCATGGTTATTGGCCCCCCCGTGGCTAAAAACATCTGCCCCCAGCCACCCCAGAAAAGGCACATCTGGAAGATGCGCCTATTCTGGCACTTGGCCACTCTCTTCCCACTCCCTGTAGCGGTGGGATATGGGGTAATGAAGGGTTAATGCCACCTTGCTATTGGAAGGTGACGTTAAGCCAGATTAATAATGGAGAGGCGTCAATTATGACACCTATCCATTATTAATCCAATTGTTGGAAAGGGTTAAAAAACACACACACACATGATTAAAAAGGATTTTAATGCAATAAACACAGCGGTTGTTGTAATAATTTATTGTTCTCTCAAATCCATTTGCAGTCCCTCGCTTGGCAACATAATAAACGCACAAGATACATACCTTCTGATGTACTGTCAGGTCCAACGATGTAATCCATCTGAAGGGGTTAACTAATATTACAAGCAGGAGCCCTGCTATAATGCAGCTGTGCTCCGTGCTTGTAATTCCCCTGCGAATGAATGAAATGTAGGTCATTGACCTACATTTCATTCATTCGCGGTGAGGCGCCCTCTGGTGGATGTTCTCATGAACTGCAGCCTGGGAACTTTTTCCCACGCTCCAGGTCATATGAGGACATCCACCAGGGGGCGCATCACCGCGAATGAATGAAATGTAGGTCAATGACCTACATTTCATTCATTCGCAGGGGAATTACAAGCACGGAGCACAGCTGCATTATAGCAGGGCTCCTGCTTGTAATATTAGTTAACCCCTTCAGATGGATTACATCGTTGGACCTGACAGTACATCAGAAGGTATGTATCTTGTGCGTTTATTATGTTGCCAAGCGAGGGACTGCAAATGGATTTGAGAGAACAATAAATTATTACAACAACCGCTGTGTTTATTTCATTAAAATACTTTTCAATCGTGTGTGTGTGTTTTTTAACCCTTTCCAACAATTGGATTAATAATGGATAGGTGACATAATTGACGCCTCTCCATTATTAATCTGGCTTAATGTCACCTTACAATAGCAAGGTGGCATTAACCCTTCATTACCCCATATCCCACCGCTACAGGGAGTGGGAAGAGAGTGGCCAAGTGCCAGAATAGGCGCATCTTCCAGATGTGCCTTTTCTGGGGTGGCTGGGGGCAGATGTTTTTAGCCACGGGGGGGCCAATAACCATGGACCCTCTCCTGGCTATTAATATCTGCCCTCAGTCACTGGCTTTACCGCTCTGGCGGAGAAAATTGCGCGGGAGCCCACGCCAATTTTTTCCGCCATTTAACCCTTTATTTTAGCAGCTACAGCGCTGAAATTTTGCACATACACACTACTAACATTAGTAGTGTGGAATATGCAAAAAAAAGGGGGATATGAGATGGTTTACTGTATGTAAACCATGTCTCATATCCTGTCGGGTTTGTGCAGGAGAAATGAAAAGCCGGCAATTGAATTACCGACTTTTCACTAACACCGCTGCGTATTTCTCGCAAGTCACACTGCTGGTCCGTGTGGAATCCGTATTTTTCTCGCCCCCATAGACTTTCATTGGCGATTTTTTTGCGCAGTACGCTGACAAACGCAGCATGCTGCGATTTTGTACGGCCGTAGAAAGCCGTATAATACTGAACCGTAATATACGGCTAATAGGAGCAGCCCCATTGAGAATAATTGTGCCGTATGTTATGCGAGTTTTACGGACGTAGTTTCTGCGCTCTTACGTCCGTAAAACTCGCCAGTGTGACGCCGGCCTTACTCTGGACTCAGTCTGGCCTCTGTTCAGCTGTGTCCTTTTCAGAAGTGCACAAAACCGTGACTGAAGATACTTTTATACACACCAAAAAAGATTGACACCACTGGATCAAAGGCTAGATGGCGTCCAGTGCCTCCGTCTACCTCATTATAAGGAATCTTCCACCGGTGTTACTTATGAATCATGTACTGAGATTCTGGTTTTGACTTTTATCCTAAGTCATGTGACAAGGCTCGTTAAAAGGTCAACATTGACTTTTAGGACTGCTTCTTCCTATAAATGACACTATAGTCATTTTCCTCTCTGAAGAGACAATTTACAGAGATTTACATGGAAACACAGGTGTAAGCACTCAGCAAAGAGGGCAGGATAAATCTGCGTCGAGCATTACTGTGATGGTTGGGAGGCAGAATGAAAAATTCAACAGCAGGTGAAGAATTGTTTTTATTTTTTACACCATTTGTTGTGCAGTGTAAGTGATTAGACTACTTTATTCTTCGGGTAGGTGCGATTACAACAATACCAGATTTATGCCGGTTTTCTGTTTGGCTGCTTTCACACACGAAGACTTTTTTTTTGTGCATAAACTAGTTTTTGCATCTCCATATTTTCAGTTATGCATTTTTTCATATTTCTGCCGACAGTCATTAGAGGACTTGTTTTTTGAGGGACGAGTTGATGTTTTCATTGGTGCTATTTTTGGGCCAATTTTTTGATCACTTTCTATTCAGATTTTTGGGAGGCAGAATGAACAAAAACTAACAATTCAGAATGTATTTTTTTTCTTATTTTCCGTGTGACATACAATTGATAAGGCAGCTTTATTCTTCTGTCAGTACGATTACATTGATACCACATTTGTTTGTTTTTTTGTGTTTTGGCTTTTATTCAATAATTATTTTTTCTTTAAAATTTTTGTTAATTGCATAGCTTTATACTGAGAGCTATTACTTTTATTTTTGAGCTTTGTGATGGCTTACTTTTGCAGGACAAGATGACGTTTAAAGCAATACCATTTTTATTTACATTTGTCTTTTAGATCACTTTTTATTCCACGTTTTGTTTCCGGGTATGATAAAAAAAAAAAAGCTTAGTTTTTTGCCTTGTTTATTCTTTTTACAGTGTTTACTGAAGGGGTTAACTGGTTGGACAGTTTTTATAGGTCAAGTTGTTCCAGGTGCAGCGATACCAAACTTGTTCTTTTTTTAGTTTTTTTTTTTTCATAAAAGTATTTTCTGTATGGATACAATATATATTTTTGTGATCCTTTTACACTTTTTAAACTTTTTTTTTTCTTAATCCCTCTATGGGACTTTCAGTTTCTGCAGTCTAATCGCAGTACTAATGCATTGCATTAAAAAAAACTTATCACAAGGATTATGACATGTCATTATATGGCACAACTGAAAATAGTACTGCGTCAGCAGAACTGCATCCGCTGGTATTACAATAATTTTATAGTCCTCCTAAGCTAAACTAATGTTGGATTTTTGTCTACTAAAGAAAAGAAACTATTTGCCTGGCACAGTGCTCTTCAGTGAAAGTTTTATGTTGTCCATTCGTGCGAGCTACACAACATTTTTATGATCCTTTTTTAAGTTCTGCTTAAAATGCATCTGTTTACTAACTTATGCGTCAAGGAACATTACATTTTGTGAAATAACTACTGAACTGTTGAGTTATATATCACTTGTTTAATGGGAAGTGTCCTGGAAGCATACGGAGATCAATTATTCCTAATAGTTTTCCCCTTCGTACATTCATTTGTGTGCTATTTTAAAGGCTTTCTGCATACACTTCACACACCCAAAGAAATGAATTTTAAGGAAAACTAACCAGAAATGAGCAAATATGTTTGGAAAACGATCGCCAAACACAAATTCAGCACGAATATGGCACAGTCGGATTCGTGATTGGAAATAGTCGGTACAATTTGGTGAAAGTGCAGGAAAATAATTGCGTTGCTACTAAAGTATTTTAAAGTAGAAACCGTATTTTTCAGATTATAAGACGCACCCCAAATTTTCAGAAGGAAAATGGGGGAAAAAAAATGTGTCAAATGGGGATCAGTCTTAGGCTGGTTTCACACTTGCGTTTTTTGCCGCTGCGTTTTAGCGCTAAAAAACGCATGCGTTTTTTTCTATACTTAACATTAAAAACGCATGCGTTTTTTTGCATGCGTTTTGACACGTTTTTGGCAACGCATGCGTTTTTTTATGCTTGCGTTTTGTTGCAGAAATACAACCTGTAGTAATTTCTAGCTGCGTTTTTTTGCCGCAAAAAAACGCGTTTTTTTCGCGGCAAAAAAAATGTATTGCTGTCTATGTATAAACGCATGCGTTTTTAAGCACATGCGTTTGCATGCGTTTCTATAGAAAAACACAAGAAAACCCTAACCCTAGGGTTACTAGGGATCCTAACCCTAAGGTTAGGATCCCTAGTAACCCTAGGGATCCTAACCCTAGGGATCCTAACCCTTAGGGTTAGGAGCCTAACCTTTAGGGTTAGGATCCCTAGGGTTAGGATCCCTAGGGTTAGGGTTAGGATCCCTAGGGTTAGGATCCCTAGGGTTACTAGGGATCCTAACCCTAGCTATTTCTGTTTATAGTGGGTATTTTAGTTGATTTTGATGATTGGCAGCTGTCACACACTTCTCATCATGCGTTTCAAAAACGCAGGAAAAATCGCTTGTAAACGCGTCAAAACACTGCGTTTTTTACCACATGCAAAAACGCATGCGTCTAAAAAACGCAGCGTTTAAACGCGTTTACATGCGTTTTTGCACCAAATTACCAGGGAAGGGATCGGCACTGGTGGAGGAGTGGTCACAGGGGTCGTTCAGTGGTCCAGGCTGGTGGGGTGGCCTTCGAAAAATCCCATCCCAGACTGGTGCGGTGGTGGTGCTCTGTGGGGTGGCTGGGCTCTCAGAGGTGGTGTGGTGGCAGCGGGGCTCTGCCAGCATTTCTTCAAAGCCCGGAAGCCCCCGCAACTCCGTTGCTGCGATGCGATGGTTTCTGGCAAAATGGCCGCCAGGGGCGGTGCATGCTCAGATTCAGGTCTCGTCCCGAGATCTCGTCTTCTTAGCATGTGCCAACCCCAGCAGCCATTTTGCCAGAGACCACCACATCGCAGCAACGGAGCTGCGAGGGCTTCCGGGCTTTGAAGAAATGCTGGCAGAGCCACATCACAGAGCTCCGCGCCAGCTTGGGACGGGAGGCTGCATCGGGACTGCCGCCACAGACACACCCCCATTTTCCCCAAAAAAAATTTTTGGGGAAAAGTGCCTCTTATGGTCAGGAAAATATGGTAATAGATTTTTTTAAAAAAGGCAATTCAGCAGCCACATACAGTAAAACCACTCCGGGACCCAACAGGATAGAATAGATGGATTATATACAGTATATACACAGATATATAGATGTCAGTGACATACAATTAGTACAGTGTGTGCAGCTTACTGTACATGTATTTAAAGGGGTTGTCCACTACTTTCAGTTAACCGCCCAATGTATCCCCCCAGGGCCCCTGATGAATTGTGCAAATACCTTCCATTGCCGTTTTCGCCTGTGAGCGGCTCTATTCCGGTGGCTGAGTCCAGGTCACGTGACCCACAGGCTGCAGCCACCGCTTATTTCTGCTGATGTCACATCAATTTCCAGACTGGTCCTCTTTTTCTTGATTTACAGCAGAATTCCAACAGGTTGCATGACTCTTTTATCATTGATCTTCTTGACTTTATCCTTAGACACAATTTTTTTCTTTTTGACAGGAATTTCTATTTGCAAGTCTCCGGCGTCGCGATGGGGGCACGTTGTGCCCCAGCCCTGGCAAATCTATTCTTAGGGTGGTGGGAGTCCAATGTCGTCTACAAGTCCGCATGGTTTCATTCCAAGGTACGATGTTGGCTTAGATATATCGACGACGTGTTCTTCATTTGGACGGGCTCCTTGGATGAGATGGAGAGTTTTATTAACTCTCTTAATGACAATCCATTCAATATCTGTTTGACTTCCTCGTGTTCTTCCTCCTCAGTGAGCTTTTTAGATCTCAATGTGATGTGCCAGGATGGCACCTTGTCGACTTGTCTGTACCGGAAACCGACAGCCACCAACAATCTCTTGGAATTCCGGAGTTTTCATCCAGCCCACTTGAAAAGGGGTATTCCAGTGGGACAATTCCTCAGGACAAGGAGGAACTGCACACGTGATGAGGACTTTTACAGGGAAGCACAAGATTTGACCAGGAGGTTTAAGAAAAGGACGTATCCCAATAAACATATTTCTCAAGCGTACCAAAGAGCTAAGACGCAGTCCCAAGTTTCCCTTCTGGACTCAAGAAAGAGACCACCGGACAAATCTGTCCGTTTCATCACTGAGTTTACTACATATTGGCCAAAGGTAAGGCAGATATTACATGCACATTGGGACATTCTCACGACCGATTTAACAACAGCGCAGGTGGTTAGTGAGCGCCCTATGCTAACTGCGAGGAGGGCTCCTAACCTACGTGACATCCTCACAAGAAGTCACTACACAAGGCCAACCTTCAAATTAAATAGGGGCATTTCATTAAAAGGATCCTTTCCCTGCGGTGACTGCAATGTCTGCCAATATATGGTTCCTGTGAGGGACCTGTTCCATAACCCCATTGATCAAAGTAAACATTTACTCAAGACTTATGTCAACTGTAAGACAATGAATGTCATCTATGCCCTCATCTGCCCCTGTTCACTGGTCTACGTGGGACAAACGTCCCAAGAGTTGCGTAGACGCATACAAAAACATTTCTCTACAATTAGCACCGCAGCGGCTGATTCTTGTAAGGGCAAACTACTTACCACAGTGGCATCTCATTTCCTGTTGTGTCATGGGGGCAAATATTCGGGTACCAGAGTCGTGGGCTTAGAGCGGGTGTATGGCTCGGATAGAGGGGGCTCGTTGGAGAACAAGCTTCTACAAGTGGAGGCACGCTGGATTTTTTCATTACGGTCCACGGTCCCCCTGGGCATTAATGAGGACCTTCTTTTCACTGGCTTTCTGGGGTGAGTCTAACAAGTGATCTTCTGTTTCAGATGGTTTCATCAGATGTCATCGTGCTCTGCTCTCACCCTCGTTTTGTCCGTGGATTGATGTCTGCACCCTGGCTCTTCGCTCCATTGGATGCGTTCGATGTCTCTTCCTTTTTTTTTTTTCCCCCCCCTCTTTGTGACTATATACGTCATATTCACATCATGGACGGAGTATTTTTTGTGTAATCAGAGAGACATTTACAAATAGCTGACTATATATCAAAATAAACTTTTAGGTTGGACTAAGTTTTACATATTTTTGATTAAGTCTCTCGCATCCGGCAACCAAGTCATGTTCATTGTGTAAACTAATGGGGTTCCTCAAATTGGTATATTCATGGTTGTCATGTCCATACCGATCGTTGGGTCGATTGGCTGGCCTATTTCTGCACCCCTTTAAGTTGTTCGTTGCTGGTTCCAGCTTCATTATCACTTTTTCATCCACAGGCTTCATCAAGGGGCTCCTTGGTGGTTGCCAGGTCTGTGTGCTTTCATTGGATTTGGGCATTGACTTTATCTTTATTGATAGCCCTTTGTTTAAGGGGTTACATCAGTAAACCATTCTGCTATATCTCAAACAATTAACCCCCTTTTCCTTCCCCTTTTTGTTTGTGTCCATACCCAGTGATGTTCCCTCATATGTGGTCCTTATATGTTCTGTGTGATTTAATCTTCCTGTGGTCCTTTTTTATTTTTCATTCATTCATTTTCCTGTTTATATCTCAGTTGATCAGTTAGTTTTATATATGTGGGGTCCATCTCCTCTATATATTTCATTTTTGACATGCCTGTATTCTCTACATCTCATGCAATACTTGTTACCGTGTCCTTATACTTTTACCATCTTCTTATTAATCTCCGTGGTGCTCTTTGTCCTCCACGCAATGCGCTAAGCCGGAGTTTTCCGGCGCATTGTGCAGTGCTGGCAGAGACGTCTGCCAGCACGGGCGTTTCCGCCCTTTGCGCGTCATTTCCGGTTCCGGCTCCCAGGCGCGCCTTGTCTCCATCACCTGACCGCGCGATTAGGTATTTAAACTTTATGCGATTACCTGCCTGCACCTTCCCCTGACGAAGCCGTCCTTAGTGACGGCGACACGCGTTGGGCTCACTCCCCACCCTGTGCTCCGCCTTTGGCGCTTATTCCCCTGCATTTGGACTTCATGGCATCTGTGGATACATGCCCTTAGTACCTCTATCTGGCTGGACCTTATCTATGTTCCCCTTCTCTGTGGTAACTATACCATCCTCAGCATCATTCAGTGGTTGGTTCTATCACCACTATCCCATTCTTTATATGGCTGTTACATTTCTGCCACTAGTTTTGGGGTTTAGCACATTTTGCACTTTATTTCTAGACTAGGGGCATTACTGTTTTCCTACTAGGTGCCATTGTTTATTGCATATTACATACATATATTCTTTGTATTTTTAAGGGGATGTCTATACACTCCTTGCGCCAGTGTTCTCACTAGATTATGGACGCACGGCATTATATTGGATCACAGTGATCGTTTGGTTATTTGTATTGTCTGCCAGGTGTACCTGTCTATAATTGTGTTAAGAACACACACAATCTTTTTTGGCGGGCCATCGTGGGGTGTATGGCAATTTGCCATTTTAATTGTTTTTAAATGGTGTATCAATAAAAGTTTTCCTATTTCATTAATTATTAGTGGTGTGCATTTATATAGAGTGGTGCTGTTTTCTTTGTCTGCTGTTACTATTTCTTACCATCTCTTTTGCACCCCTTACATGATTTGTATATTAATAATAGTGCGCTGGCTTTCCTTTGTTCAGCAATGGCGTTTGGCTATATTCTGCGATTAAATCGGTGAATATTGCAAATTCGGCGATCGTGTGCTGAACCGAATATTAAAATATTCGTTAATCTCTAAAACTAGCCTGGTTTTCAACTCCTGGCCAGGTCTTTTTTGGGAAAGGAGAAAGCCAAAGCTATTTGGTAACAGTGACAAATATGCCGCATAACTAAGAGTGTATTATTGCTGCCTGAAGACTAATAATGCTTTGCAGGAGGTAGTGGAAGGTGGCACAGGAAGTTTGTAAACAATAAAACCTCGGGGTCATAACACAAAGCTACAGTTTTGTGGATCTGACTAGAACACAAGACAAAATTAGAGTCAATCCAAACATGATGAATAGAACCTCAACTTGTGATGTTAGTCTTGGTGAGGATGTTTTCTTACTGCAGGAGGGAAAAGACATCTCTGTCAAGTTCCTAAAGTGACCTGAAACAAGAGACGAGAGCGTCTATTAGCTAATACAAAAATGATAGCCCTACCAGAACAATTTCTTGGACTTTAAGATTTGTTTTCGCAAACCAACCAGCAGTATCAAACCACTACTAATTAGAAACTTTTTACCAATCGTTGGTCATTAATGGCCTGTTTACACAGGCAAAATGCTCATAAAGAAGAACTCCCATGAAAACTTAATTAACATAACCTGTATAAATCTATATGTAGAATAGTGTAAGTGCAGTAATGTACTCAAAGATCAGTATTGCCCGGTTTTCATTTACGGTGCGGTTTTGGTTGTTGTGACTTCTATTCTGACATCTCTGATTACACTGGGGTCATGTGTGAGCATGGAAGTCTCTTTTACAATGTTAAACCTATGAAATGTCGGAACAAGCCCAATATCCCTTTTGGAAGACGTATAAAGAATATTTAACTGTCGATTGTCTTAAGACTGCTGGCTCAGATGAGCTACCTTTTTATGAATTTTACCAAAAGCATGAAATGGTGGCTCTTCAAAACATTTAGAGCCTCTTGAGATTTTGACTCCCTTTCCCTCCTCCATGTACAAAGCAACAATCATTCTGATTTTAAAACTGGGTAAGGAGGCCACAGACCCAGTGTTTTATCTGCCAATTTCATTATTCAGTGCCGAGATATAGGCAAAAACCTGGGCGAATTGGTTATCTATGGTGATTTTAATACTGGTACATAGTGTGGTTTATGTCAGAACAACCAACTGCTATAAAAATACATAGATTGTTTAGAATCATCCAGCTGATGTAGCGATTTTCTTCCTCATTGGCTCTATCATGTCATCAGACACAGTTAAGGCATTTGAAAGGGTCGAGTTGGCCCTTCATTAGTTGGTTCTAGAGGAGTTTGGGACCTTTTAAGAATTAAAAAAAAAAAGGACAATAATCTCGCATGGGGAGCCTTGTGCAGTTGTTAGACTGATACATTTTGTAGTTTATCCATTTATCCTATCAAGAGGAACTAGACTGGGTTGTCCTCTCCCTTAATCTTCACCATGATCATCATGCAGGGGGAATGATACCAGAAAAGAAGGTTTCAATGGGTGGAGGAGGTGACAAAATGTTGTTGTATGCAGACAATGTCAAGTTATTTTTTGAGGACGAGAAGTCATTGTATAAAGCAATTGATGTTATACAGGAGTTTGGGAAGTGATCTTGATTGGAAATTAATTGGGAAAAAAGGTCAATGCCATTTAAAGAAAGAAATCCTGTTTTTGAGGGTTAAAATAATACAGAAGGGCGAGTATTTCCACTATCTAGGTGCAGCTATATCTAGGAATGTATGAAAATATGAGCAAATTAAAACATTATCATCTTTACTCAAGTTTAGATCAATTATCAAGTTCTGGAATAAACTCCACTTATCAATGGCAGATCTTATAGCTTTTGCTGGATGTTGGTACTTTTCGATAGCCAATATCGGGCTGTCTTTTTTACTAAATATGAGTGGGCTGTCCTAGATTGTTGATTTTTCTAAATATTCCCTATTTATTAAAAGTAGCCAGAAGTAACCCAAATCCACACACACACACACCCACACACCCTTAAAGGGCCTGACTTTCTAGCAAAATCGGGCCTACATTTCTGGGCTGTGGAGTCCCAGCACAAAATGTGATCTTGCAACCCTCCGTGGCCCCACTTGCAGTGAAAGAGAGAGATCTCGCTCTCTCCATTAACACAGCAGTGCCACATACTATATTAAACTGTCACCTCACTATAGTGATTACCGGTCAGTATTTAGCTGAGTAAAATGTGCGACAGCGGGCAATATCTCCCTTTCATGGTTTGTTCACTCGACCGAATTCTCAAGTGAGATTTCCATTCAAGTCTGAGTGCTCAAAAAAAAAAAATCATATGCAACACACAACCACAGTATAGCATCTGATTTTTATGACTACATTGCAATTGTGTAACATAGGAAACTATGAATGGTCTTGTATATGATAGCTGCAGCTCTAAAAACTGATTGTATACAGATGACAAGTGAGAAAAAAAATTGTCTCACTTTTCTGGATGAAATTCTGAACAATGTTTTATATGATCGTGTGAACCTTCTAGAGGAGGATTGTGGGATCCTACGCTGCAATACAGGATTTCACAAAGTTGAGTCCTTTTAATGGGTATTAGAGTTACTTCTGGTTACTATTGTTAATAGGTAATATTTAGAAACATCCCTGGTTTTGGACTACCCGTTCTTTTAAATATGACCTGGATGAATAGATTAAGAATAATTATTGGCATATATATAAATTTAAAATACGGTAAGTATGCACATTTTTAGGGAAGGGTCACTGGGGAGTTTCAAACCGTTAAATACACTTGAGTACAGAACACTGCACAATTAAGGTATAGACCATTACGTATATATAGTATGTACTTAAGTTTAGATTTATGGAACACTTGAGAGAAAATAGAAAGGGGGTTAACTCAAAGAAATACAGATATTTTTAATAACATCCAAATAGGGAATAATTATAAACATGGGAAATGGTGGTGGCTCACATAAGATGGAGAAGAATGGAGTAAAATTCACAAATTTTCTAGGATGGTATTTATTTACCCCCAAGGGTGGTTTGCACGTTAATGACCAGGCCAATTTTTCAATTCCGACCACTGTCCATATATGAGGTAATAACTCTGGAACGCTTCAATAAGTCTCCAGTCATTTATGCTGCGTTCCCAGCCGGGCTGAACTGCAGTGACCTAGATAAGATCTGGTGACCTCAGTGAGATTCCCGCTAGCACCATGAGCTAGCGGGAATCTCACTGAGGTCACCGCAGTTCAGCCCGGCTGGAAATGCAGTCTCACTGACCAGAGGTAACCTCGATGATGTAACTGCCGATCACTGACCCTGTGCTTGCAGCAGCTCAGTCACCAGTGGTTCTCAGCCTGGACGGATGCATCTTGGCACCATCCAGATTGAAAACTATTTCTCCCCCAGACATGGATTACGGCGTGAGACAGAATGACGGATAGATGAAGGATATGATTGTTTCTTATTTTTGTTTTATTACAGGAAATCAAGGGCTTTGGTGGAAGTAGGCGTTAGGTGAGTATAACTGTGTTTGTTATTTTTAAATAAAAATGTGTTTTGTTTTATTCCTAATAAAAGACTTTATTCTGGCTGTGTCTTTATTTACCATATAACTATAGGATTAGTAATGGATAGGTGCCTTATAGACATTACGCCATTACTAAGCCGTGGGCTTGATGTCACAGGACAATACAAAGGCGACATCAACCCAACAAATATGAACCCAACTTGCCACGGCTACAAGTCAAGTGGAAAAGCCAGGCAAAGCACCAGAATTGGCACATCTAATACATGTGCCTTTTCTGGGCATCTGAGGGCTGCTATTTTTAGGCTGGGGGGTCAATATCCATAGCCCCTTACCAGCCTGAGAATACCAGCATCCAGCTGTGAGCTTTAGCAAGGCTGGTTGTCAAAAATGGGGGGACCCCATGCAGTTTTTTATATTTATTTAAATAATTAAAAAAAACAGTGTGGGGACTCTTTATTCTTGATAACCAACTTTTCAGCGGCTGATGAATATCCCAATCAGCCGCTCCTGCTGTCAGTTATTAGCGGCAGCAGGGGTAGGCTGATGGGATTAATAGTCCCATCAGCCGCAGCTTGCTGTCTCTTTTATCACTTAAATATAACTCTCATCATTGTCCCCTGCTTGTGTCGCTCGTCGTCGCAGCAGGGGAGAATGATGAGAGCTGTGTTCAGCACTCCATGCCAGGGAACAGCGCTTGCTGTAACGCTTTTTCCCTGGCGACCGTCCGTGTGGTACTGATGCGGCACACGGACGCCACACGTGTGCAGCAAGTATTACACTGACATCTCCGGTACTGTTTTTTTTTTTCCGGTAACAGAAATATCAGGACGGGTGAACGAGGCCTTATAGCGGTTTTTATGTTTGGCTGCTGTCACACACTAAAAGATGCTTTTTATTGCAAAAAATAGTTTTTTTGTGCATCACCACATTTTGAGAACTAATAATTTTTTCCATATTTTGGCCCACAAAGTTATGTGAGGTCTTATTTTTTGCGAGACGCGTTGATGTTTTTATTGGTACCATTTTTGGGCACATGACATTTTTTGATCGCATTCTATTCCGATTTTTGGGAGACAGAATGAACAAAAACCAGTAATTATGGAATTTCTTTTAGGGTGAAGAGGTATATGCCATTCTGTGTGAGGTAAAATTGATAAGGCAGTTTTATTCTTCGGATCAGTGCGATTACAGCGATACCTCATTTATATGGTTCTTTTATGTTTTGGCGCTTTTATGCAATAAACTATAGAAAAAAATATATTTTTGCATCGCTTTATTCTGAGAGCTATAACTTTTTTATTTTTCTGCTTATGGAGCTGTATTGCAGCTTATTTTATGTGGGAAAGGTGATGTTTTCAGTGGTACCATGTTTATTTATATCCAGCTTTTTGATCGTGTATTATTCTACTTTTTGTTCTGCGGTATGATGATAAAGCATTGTTTTTTGCCTTGTTTTTTTTATGGTGTTCACTAAAGGGGTTAACTAGTGGGACAGTTGGGTCATAGCAGACAGCGCAATATCAAATATGTGTACTTTTATTGTTTTTTTTTTTTTTCATTCAAATATTTATTTAGTGATAGAATATATTTAGATTGTCTTATTTTTTTTTTCTCAGATTATTTTCTTTTTATTGCAATGATCGGTATCCTGCGTCAGACCGCAGAGTCTCCGATCCAAAGGCATTGGGGCTGTCAGCCCTCAGCTGGTTTCTGGAATGCTGCGATCATGTTCGATCGCAGCATTTTGGGGGTTAAAGTGCCGAGAGCTGTCTGGGACTGCTCCTGGCACTTAGTACCGGGTGTCAGCTGTCAGAATCAGCTGATACCCAGCGGTGATCACTGCACACCCCTCATGTTTGCAGGCGATTGTTCGGATGTAATATTAGTAATAATGGGTCCATGGTCAAATAGGCCCAGGGCACATGGATGGAATATTACGTCTGATGTCAGAAAGGGCTTAATAAAACACAAACGCCTAAACATTTTATTTAAAATTAAGAGGTTTTATAATTCTATTAGATTGTTGGCAACGTTTAAAAGGAGCAGTGCACAGGTCTGCTCAAAATGCTATAGGCAATCAGCAGGACTCATCCATGTGTGCTGGTTTTATGTAGGAATAGGGATGTTTTGGGAGAGGTAAGAAAACTGTGAATAAGCATCAACTTGTAGGCTGAAAATATATCTGAAAATATGAAAGTGTGGCTCCTACGAAAATTGGATTTGCTGAAGGTTTAAATGGAGAACAGAAGTGTTCATTGGCCAGACTATTATTTCTTGTCCGTTTAACCCCTCCCTGATGAAGAACACAATAAAATTGAGCTCCTGTTTTATGGAGCGAGCTCAGGAGGTGAGCCCACACTATACTAGGCAGATGCTAGCTGTATTACATAACCAACATCTGCCAGTAAAAGCACCGACACTTGCACCGAGTGTCGGCCGCAATAATGAAGATGAGGCAAGAGAGCACCAAATAAAGACCCGCCCACAGGCCCTCCCCAAAGCACGAGAATCTCTAACTGAAAACAAAGAGTAGACAACAACCATGAAACACATTTCTTCAACACATGTATCATTTTAATCAGTGTAATAGTATCAACCTGACAGTGTCTGTAGTTTAGTTAGCAAAATCCTGATGACAGGTTTGCTTTAAAACCCATCCTGAGCATTTTCCTGTGATGGGAAGAGACAGAGACTTGGACGTATTTCTGAGAGGGTTTGAAAAGTCCTGCAGACCGTGCCAGCTGCCTGAGGACCAGTGAGCCAAATATTTAATTCCAGGACTCCGAGGCAAAGCTTTAGAGGTGTTCGCCTCTCTCCCTCGAGGCCAAGACAGAGACTTTTGAGGCCATCAAACAAGCACTGATAAAGAAGTACCAGCTGATTCCTGAGGTATACCGCAAAAAGTTCCGGGCCCTCCAACGTGGACCGTACAACAGCTATAGATATGTGGTGAACAACTTTGAGCATTGGGTCTAAGGAATATATGTTACAATCTTCAAGAAACTGAAGGACCTGATGGTAAGGGACTAATTTCTTCATCTTTGTCCTCTGAAGGTGAGACAGTTCGGGCTGGACCAGGATCCAAAGGATGCCACTAAAGCAGCGCAGATTGCAGACGCCTATGAGGCCAATCGTACTCCTGAGGTGCAAAAGTCAGCTGTCACCAGCTGGAGAGGGGGTAAGCCAACAACCATCACCAATGACCCTGCCAACTGATTTTCATGAGGTCCTGCCCCATCTTCCAGCATCCGTCCTGCATTTGACTCCAGCTTGTGCTTTACCTGTTACCTGCGTCCAAACTGGTCACATGACATCATCCTCATCTACCCAGAGAGGCAGAAGATGAACACCACACCTGAAGCCCAGGTGTTTGTGGGTGGGGCAGTTGGGAGGGCACATGCAAATTTGCAACCAGGTACTGTGGGCGACACCATCACTTCTGGGCTCAAGAATATTGGCACAGATCGAACCCTCATTCTCCCTGAGTTTGTGTTACCAGAAGAACTAATCCCTGGAAAGACCCTGACTGTCACCGGGTCTGGGGGAGTTCGCCGTCCCTTACTGTTGGACCAGGTTTTTCTGGATTGATGTGCAGGAAGGAGGTAAGGGAACTGAGGGTGTCTGAGAACCTCCCCACAAATGTTTTATTGGGAACTGATCTAGGATGGTTGGTTGCCCAATACATTCCTGACAACCCTCCCATGTCTGATGAATGTGTTTCAAAGGTTGATGCTGTGAATGTCAATGTGATGCTTAATGAGAATGTGTTTTGTAGTAAAGTAGAACTCAGCAATGTCACGCTGTGGGGTGATGTTGCTGAGAATCCGCTAAAAGGAGCAAGCATGAGTACTAAGGACAATGGGAACAGGCACGGGGGTCATGAAGCAGGTGTTCCCGTGCAGCTGACTACTGTCTCAATGGACCGTGACATGGCTGGTGGTAGCTGAACCATGATGAGCACAGCTCTTGAGGTTTTGGTAGGGGAAGTGGAAAAGCACAGAGATCATAAAGCGGGTGGTCGCATGCAGTTGACCAGTGTCACAACGGACTGTGACATGACCGGTGGGAATTGTCAGAGGAAAATAAATTGAAATCTATAAGGCCACTCCAGGGAGGGGGCACTTAGCCCCCTCCTCTCTCAAAATCTCCAGGAGAAAATGCTGGCAATCTAAACCTCTTTTGGGTAATAGAACCACATGTTTAACAAAGGGGAAGAGAGGAAATTATGTATAGCTAAGAAGTGATAAAACTAATTAAAGTCCCCTGTGAGGCTGGCAATATTTGCTGTGACCAAATGGTGGAAACAGGATATATATTGTGGGAAACGGCCATAGAGTCTAAGGTTTGTAGATTTGAACAGACAGAAGCTGTTCAGACATAAATATTAGAGTCTGTATAGTTCCAATATTGATGGTTATACATTTTCAACTTCAGAACTAATAGAGGAAGAATATGCACATTTTTTCATAACTGTGAGACATGCCAATGAACTCCAAATTAATAGTGGCCAAATAACTGACAACAGCCATGCAATGTTTCCCAGCAATGAAAAGGTAACATCACGATAAAAAATATGATGTGGATATCGAACGCCTGTGAGTGTCAGGAGCAAAGATATCATGAATCCTGGGAATCTCATAATTTTTTGAAGCCAAGTCCAGTCCCACAATCCAACCCAAATGAGGTCATCAAGGGGAGTTGTATAGATGCAACTTAGGTGCTGATAAAAAGACAGGGCAAATTATCAGCTGTGTTCAGTGCCAGAAGATACATCGCCGTGTAGTCTTAATGTTAACGATTCTTTTCATGAGGAGCGTTTCCCTCCATAAATCTGAAGCCATTGCAGTGATATCAAGTTTAGTTATTTTCTTTTGTTTATCCTTTTATGTTATGTAATTGTATATGCTGTATTGTTTTTCCTCTTTATAAAAAAAAAATATACAAAAGACCTTTCAAACACTGCTTATCTTTCTGGATTAAACATAAAATTGAATAGCACTGTTTCTTTTGTTCTATAAACCGCACCCTTGAAAACCATACGCTACCTGTAACAGGTGTTCAATCTGCCTGTATAAATGATTGGTGGTGACAGCGAGTAGTTAATTTTGTTATTGCAGAGCTGGCACTGACAGTACTATATACATATATTTCATGGAATTGGAGGTGTGTACAATACGCTCACTGTTAGTTCCGCAATAACTGGACTATTAATGGAAGTCAGCGGACTCCATTAATCGTCGTTCAATTGCGTAATTGTCCTGACAATAGGGGGCAGCAGAGGGCTGTTTGAGACAAAAGGTAACAGCAGGGTGGATCTACGTGAACACCCCCCAGCAGTGATCTTTGACAGAAGTTATCAAAACTCAACCTATCCCAAAATTCTATCAATCAAATCAATAGGTTTTTGTTGTTTTTTTCTGTTTTTGTCAAAACATCACCTTGTCATGCAAAAAAATTAAGCCTCCATACCTAAATGATAACCTTACGGGTCTCAGAAAATAGTGACAAAAACATGTTTCTTTTTTTTGCAAATTTCCAACTAAAAAAACAAAAATACAAATTTGCTAACATCGTAATGCTACTAATCTGTTGGATAATATCGCCAGGTCATTTTTACAGAACAATGAATGACAAAATAAAAAAAAAAAAATGCACAATTATTTTTTTCCACAATTTCGTCGCACTTGGATTTTTTTTCCCTCCATTTTTCTACAACTTTGAATGATAAAATGAATGATTGTGGAGACAAGGGGGGGTCAGTTGGTGCTCTATTCCGCTGTCCCGAGACCGCATGGATCATGGCTCATCCCACTGAACGTCTTCTCTCCTTTTTCCTGTGGGCATAATACTACTCAGACAACACAGGGTGAAGGTAAAACAGTGGCAATACTTTATTGAAACACCAACAGACAATAACATATAAAACGGTCCCAGCAAAACACCCCAGATTATGCAAAATTACAGTCTCACTCTTCCACTGACTCGCCGGTATTAACCCCTTCATGACCCAGCCTATTTTGACCTTAATGACCTGGCCGGAAAATTTGCGAAAATTTTGAAAATTTCGCAATTTTCACATTTTGAATTTTTATTCTGTTAAACCAGAGAGTTATGTGACACAAAATAGTTAATAAATAACATTTCCCACATGTCTACTCTACATCAGCACAATTTTGGAAACAAATTTTTCTTTTGCTAGGAAGTTATAAGGGTTAAAATTTGACCAGTGAGTTCTCATTTTTACAACAAAATTTACAAAACCATTTTTTTTAGGGACCACCTCACATTTGAAGTCAGTTTGAGGGTTTTATATGGCTGAAAATACCCAAAAGTGACACCATTCTAAAAACTGCACCCTTCAAGGTGCTCAAAACCACATTCAAGAAGTTTATTAACCCTTCAGGTGTTTCACAGCAGCAGAAGCAACATGGAAGGAAAAAATGAACATTTAACTTTTTAGTCACAAAAATGATCTTTTAGCAACAATTTTTTTATTTTCCCAAGGGTAAAAACTGGACCACGTACGTTGTTGTCCCATTTGTCCTGAGTACGCTGATACCTCATATGTGGGGGTAAACCACTGTTTGGGCGCACGGCAGGGCTCGGAAGGGAAGGAGCGCCATTTGACTTTTTGAATGAAAAATTGGCTCCAATCTTTAGCGGACACCATGTCGCGTTTGGAGAGCCCCGTGTGCCTAAACATTGGAGCTCCCCCACAAGTGACCCCATTTTGAAAACTAGACCCCCCAAGGAACTTATCTAGAAGCATAGTGAGCACTTTAAACCCCCAGGTGCTTCACAAATTGATCCGTAAAAATGAAAAAGTACTTTTTTTTCACAAAAAAATTATTTTAGCGCCAATTTTTTCATTTTCACATGGGCAACAGGATAAAATGGATCATAAAATTTGTTGGGCAATTTCTCCTGAGTACGCCGATACCTCATATGTGGGGGTAAACCACTGTTTGGGTGCACGACAAGGCTCGGAAGGGAAGGCGCGCCATTTGACTTTTTAAATGGAAAATTGGCTCTAATCGTTAGCGGACACCATGTCTCGTTTGGAGAGTCCCTGTGTGCCTAAACATTGGAGCTCCCCTACAAGTGACCCCATTTTGGAAACTAGACCCCCCAAGGAACTTATCTAGATGCATAGTGAGCACTTTAAACCCCCAGGTGCTTCACAGAAGTTTATAACGCAGAGCCGTGAAAATAAAAAATAATTTTTCTTTCCTCAAAAATGATTTTTAGCCCGGAATTTTTTTTTCCCAAGGGTAACAGGAGAAATTGGACCCCAAATGTTGTTCTCCAGTTTGTCCTGAGTACGATGATACCCCATATGTGGGGGTAAACCACTGTTTGGGCGCACGGCAGGGCTCAGAAGGAAAGGCACGCCATTTGGCTTTTTGAATGGAAAATTAGCTCCAATCATTAGCGGACACCATGTCGCGTTTGGAGAGCCCCTGTGTGCCTAAACATTGGAGCTCCCCGACAAGTGACCCCATTTTGGAAACTATACCTCCCAAGGAACTAAGCTAGATGTGTTGTGAGCACTTTGAACCCCCAAGTGCTTCACAGAAGTTTATAACGCAGAGCCATGAAAATAAAAAATAATTTTTCTTTTCTCAAAAATGATTTTTTAGCCCAGAATTTTTTATTTTCCCAAGGGTAACAGGAGAAATTTGACCACAAGGGTTGTTGTCCAGTTTCTCCTTAGTACGCTGATACCCCATATGTGGGGGTAAACCACTGTTTGGGCACATGCCGGGGCTCGGAAGGGAAGTAGTGACATTTTGGAATGCAGACTTTGATGGAATGGTCTGCGGGCATCATGTTACGTTTGCAGAGCACCTGATGTGCCTAAACAGTAGAAACCCCCCACAAGTGACCCCATTTTGGAAACTAGACCCCCCAAGGAACTTATCTAGTTATGTGGTGAGCACTTTGAACCCCCAATTGCTTCACAGAAGTTTACAACGCAGAGCCGTGAAAATAAAAAATAATTTTTCTTTCCTCAAAAATGATGTTTTAGCAATTTTTTATTTTCACAAGGGTAACAGGAGAAATTGGACCCCAATAGTTGTTGCCCAGTTTGTCCTGAGTACGCTGGTACCCCATATGAGGGGGTAAACGACTGTTTGGGCACACATCGGGGCTCGGAAGGGAAGCAGTGACGTTTTGAAATGCAGATTTTGATGGAATGGTCTGCGGGTGTCACGTTGCATTTGCAGAGCCCCTGATGTGCCTAAACATTAGACACCCCCCACAATTGACCCCATTTTGGAAACTAGACCCCCCCAAGGAACTTATCTAGATGTATGGTGAGCACTTTGAACCCCCAAGTGCTTCACAGAAGTTTATAACGCAGAGCCGTGAAAATAAAAAATAATTTTTCATTCCTCTAAAATTATGTTTTAGCAAGCAATTTTTTATTTTCGCAAGGGTAACAGGAGAAATTGGACCACAATAATTGTTGCCCAGTTTGTCCTGAGTATGCTGGTACCCCATATGTGGGGGTAAACCACTGTTTGGGTGCACATCGGGGCTCGGAAGGGAGTGATTTGACTTTTTGAACGCAAGATTGGCTGGAATCAATGGTGGCGCCATGTTGCGTTTGGAGACCCCTGATGTTCCTAAACAGTGGAAACCCCTCCATTCTAACTCCAACACTAACCCCAACACACCCCTAACCCTAATCCCAACACACCCCTAACTACAACCCTAACCCTAGGGTTAGGGGCCTAATCCCAACCCTAACCACAACCCTAACCCCAACACACCCCTAACCCTAACCACAAGCCTAATCTTAACCCTATTTCCAACCCTAGCCCTAATTCCAATCCTAACCCTAAGGCTATGTGCCCACATTGCGGATTCGTGTGAGATTTTTCAGCACCATTTTTGAAAAATCCGCAGGTAAAAGGCACTGCGTTTTACCTGCGCATTTACCGCGGATTTCCAGTGTTTTTTGTGCGGATTTCACCTGCGGATTCCTATTGAGGAGCAGGTGTAAAACGGAATCCGCACAAAGAATTGACATGCTGCGGGAAATACAACACAGCATTTCCGCGCGGTATTTTCCGCACCATGGGCACAGAGGATTTGGTTTTCAGTAGGTTTACATGGTACTGTAAACCTGATGGAAAACTGCTACGAATCCGCAGCGGCCTATCCGCTGCGGATCCACAGCCAAATCCGCACCATGTGTGCACATAGTCTAATCTAACCCTAACTCTAGTTCTAACCCTAATTCTAACCCTAGCCCTAACCCTAACCCTAGTGGGGGAAGAAAAAAATATATATATTTTCTTTATTTTTATTATTGTCCCTACCTATGGGGGTGATAAAGGGGGGGTTCATTTACTATTTTTTTTATTTTGATCACTGTGATAGGTTTTATCACAGTGATCAAAATGTACTTGGAACGAATCTGCCGGCCGGCAGATTTGGCGGGCGCACTGCGCATGCGCCCGCCATTTTGGAAGATGGCGGCGCCCATGAAGAAGACGGACGGACACCGTGAGGCTCGGTAAGTATGAGGGGGGGAGATCGGAGCACGGGGGGGATCGGAGCACGGGGGGTGGATCGGAGCACGGGGGGTGGATCGAAGCACGGGGGGAGTGGACAGGAGGACGGGGGAGCGGACAGGAGGATGGAGGGGAGCGGACCACAGTACGGGGTAGAAAGGAGGACTGGGGAGGCGATCGGTGGCGGTGTGGGGGGGCAGATTAGGTTTTCCAGCCATGGCCGATGATATTGCAGCATCGGCTATGGCTGGATTGTAATATTTCACCATTTTCATAGGTGAAATATTACAAATCGCTCTGATTGGCTGTTTCACTTTCAACAGCCAATCAGAGCGATCGAAGCCACCCCCCCTGGGCTGAAGTACCACTCCCCCATCCCTGCAGATCGGGTGAAAGGGTTAACTCCAATTTCACCCAATCTGCAGGGACGCGATCATTCCATGACGCCATATAGGCGTCACAGGTCGGATTGGCACCGACTTTCATGACGCCTCCGTGGCATCAAAGGTCGGGAAGGGGTTAAAGCAACTGAAACTCTGGGACTTTCAGGGTCAACTACCCCCACCAGTGGCACTCCGCTTTTTGCGGACAGCATCCAAGAGGAGGGAATGACAAGCTTAGGAAGCTGACAGTCAATTGAGGCCCATGGCCAGGTGACCTGGCTTCTCCGAACATCTCCATGGAGCTAGGTGAGTGGATGGTCCCAACCTGGTTTCTGCGAACGTATCCATTGGGGTCAAGTGACCGGTTCGTCCTAACCTGGTTTCCCCAAATGTCTCCATGGGGTCAGGTGAATGGAGGGTCACAATCCTAGCTTCTCCAAACATATTTTTAGCACCATGCCGGATCCCTGCTCTGACAGTCAGGATCTCTAGCATGTCACTTTACTCACCCGCACTGCGGTCGGTGCTTCCCTTCCCCATGCTCTGCATGCTTCCAGTCGGGCCACCAGCCATGTCCTTAGAGCACGTGCATGCGCCCTCCCGCCCTCTTAAAGGTTCAGCGCCTGCACCTGCTATTTCCTCCCCAGCCAATGGCTGTGGGGCATTATGTATATATTGCTTCTTCCTCACGGAGGAGGTGCCTGAGCACCTTCCTGTTCTGCAGTCTAAGTTGTTTAAGGTTGCGCACCAGTCCTTGCTGCATTCTGACACACACTCTGCTGCACTATGGTGCAGATCCTGCCTGCTGCACTCTGATACGCACTCTGCCTGCTGCACTCTGGTTCAAACTCTGCCTGCTGCATCATTCAGTCTGTCCTCCTGGGTCAAGCTGCCGAACGTCCGATGGTGTGTCATGGAGTGGCACCTGGCGTTCATTGGGAGCCAAGTCTAACCTCATGATCAGAGGCTCTAGTGAGCAGTCCGGTGCTCGGTTAGTCATGCCCCTCCAGACTCTCCACGGCCCAAGGCACAGTGGTTCCACAAACCACAATTGTGACACATATCCATGGGTTCAGTGATATTTCAATGGAGTAGAACTGTTCTTCCAGCTGGGGCCATGGTACCCTAAGCTGACATCCTGTAGAAAGTCAAATCTGTGTTCCTCTTGTTGGAGCCATGTTGTCCTGGCTGTTGCTCTGGCAAGTCTCTTTGGATACATAGACAAATCCCCCTTTTATAGTTCACGGCTCTTATTCAGGCATTTTTCCACAGGATCGGGGGAAAGTGGCATGGCTCACCTCTCATTGTTTGAGTATTTAATCAGTCTACATAATTTGTTCCCTGTTTTTTCAGGTCAACAAACTAGCTGGCCTGGTACAATGTATAATCAACATATTAACAAGATATCAATTGTTCCATGAATCTGTGTCCTTGTCCTCCAGAGACAATGGACAATAAGTTACAACAAACAACAACTCAAAAGTTAACATCCAGGTTCATACAAACAATAGTCTGTATTTCTTGACCAACCAAAAAAAAAACACAAATTCAAAAGTCAACATAAAGAGAATAGCCTATGTCTCCGGGTCTCCTGAATTTACGTCTGGATAATTAAAATTAAACACTGTGTAGTCACAATGATGTTATTCAAAACTACAACTTAACCCATAATAAAACTCTGATTCAGCTATGTTGATACAATGAAAAAGTTACGGCTCTTGGAAGAAGAGGAGGTTATAACGAAAGTGCAAAAATGGGAAAATCGCTCAGCCCGGAAATCTTTGTCTGGCATGAATCATCCTCATTAACATAAAACTTCAAACACAGATTAAAAAAGAAACAAGATGAATTTGTCCAACCCAGTAGTAATGAGCGAGTATACTCGTTGCTCGGGTGATCTCCAAGTATTTGTTAGTGCTCGGAGATTTAGTTTTGTTGCCTCAGCTGCATGATTTATGGCTGCTGGACAGCCTGAATATATGAGGGGATTTCCTAACAAACAGGCAGTCCTCACATGTACTTTAGAGAATATAGGGGGTGCTCACTGTGCGTACGAGGTGGTGCTCCAAGGTATTACTTAGCAATAAATAACAAAAAAGCTTGGGCACTCAAATGAAAATTTATTGTCCAATGTAGACCAACGAGGCAAATGCCACCACCATATAACAAAGAAAAAATACAGGTTGACCCGATTGAAAGACAGATTAACTTTTGCAACGTTTTGGCACGAACATGCCTTTCTCAAGTTGAATCTGCTGTAGAAGGAGGTCAAAGGTAATGGGACCTAGTCTCCTTTCATGCCTGAATGGTGTGGGGGCGCCGACACCACTCGTGGTCGGCACCCCTAATTTTGTCGCTTTTCCTGTGGCTTGTCCAATGAAACTGTATGGCCCTTAACATGAATGTTAATGGCCGTGCAATTTAGTGGTGAAGACTGTAGTATTACTGGTAAAATTGATCAGCCAATAACAATCTATGTGAAAAATCCACTAATCTTCATGTGGTTTTATTCACATGATAAACTGATATAATAAGAATATGACAATTTAGCAATGTAATCATCTGCTTCTAAATTGTTATTTCTTAGAAGTAATTCATTAAAAAAAAAAGCTGACAGGGCCTTTTACATGATAAGTAGTTTGAACTTATGTAATTTAACAAAATTATCTAAGTAATTAAAAAGAGGACCTTTTATAAAAGTCAAGAAACGACAGTCGATTTTTGTACAGAATTTGGAAAACTTTTCCTTCCGAATGTCTTGAGATATGAAGAAGTTCTAAGCTCTGGATGTAAAAGTGGTTAATGAGAATTTATTTGATTTGTTTAAAGAGTCACAGTCGATGCGGCAGATTGTACAAATATATAAACGAACAGCAGGTAACACAGTTTAATATCGATGTACCAAGCAATCAAACTATATGGTGGGGAAGGAGATTTAGACATGGATTTTCTTGCCGGCTTCCTGCCGTGTCTGTTGTAATGATTAACTACGGGGTACATTTTTGTTTATTGTAGGGCTCCTTATTTCTAGGTCTACAGAAGAATCCATAATCAGTATAAAACAGTCAGGGGCCCGTTTGCCATATTTATCTAAGAAAATTATCTCAATATTTATTTGAAGCCAAGTTCACAGTTTTACACAGTTAGGTATTTCTCATGCAAAGGCCATAACTTTATGTAATCTCTTCCTAATGCCCAGCAAATGGAATCGGCACAGTTCTCGTGATAAATTGTATATGTTACAGGTAATGCATTTCCAATTAGTCCGCAATAAATTAGGATAGGAAATTACAATGCTTCAGATTGAGATTCTTCATTTGTTCTGAAACTCAACACAAAAAGCCTCCAAAGAATTCTATATATGTACTAAAATGTACTATAGATGTTGAAAATAAATCTGAGTGCAGTTGAATTCTACTTGAATTTTTTTTTTAAATCTGCATTCACCAAAATGTGGATTTGTTTGCTATGTGCCTACAGCCGCCATTTTTCTGATCCTTAAAGGCCCATCAAAAAATGTAAAAAAATCCTTATGCTCACCTTACTGCTCACCCTTCCACTCCTCAGGGTATGTGTCCACTGGCCGGATCACATTCGGATTAGCTGCGGATTGAACGCTGCGTACAGCCACAGCGTTCAATCCGCAGCATCCAGATGTTACAGCATAGTGGAGGGGATTTTATGGAATCCCGTCTCCACTATGCGTGCGAACACGCATCCGGCGGCCCTGCGATTCTGGACATGCGGCGCGTCTTTTTTAGACCGCAGCATGTCTGTTTAACACAGTCCTATGTATAGGGTGCAGCGATTCCGGATGTGTTCAATGAACACATCTGGAATCACCGCGCGTACAGAAGGGGGCGGCGTTTTGGGCGAAATAGGGTTTCTGCTCCGTCCAAAGCGATGACAATATGGAGAATTACCCTCACTGTTACCCATCCATCCTCGTTGCATCTTCTGATCAATGCCACTTTGGCTTAAATCCCCTGACGTGGGGGCAGTTCTGCACATGCATATACAAGGTCACGACACATGTCGTATTGTCATGACCTTCTGTGCGCTTGCACAGAACCCTCCCAGGCCTCATCAGAGCCAGAAGTATTGGCTCACGGTGAGAGGCTTGGGGATATGACAGCGAGTTGCTGGGACCAGAAGATGTGGTGAGGACCAGACAGGTGATGATGAGGAGCAGATGGGTCAAAGAGTTGAGCCGTAACGTAAGCATAATGTTTTATTTTTTACATATTACATTTATTATACAGAAACACCAGAGCATACTAGGGGACATTAAATTTGTGGATCGAATTCACCAGAAAAAAATGCACGAACAGCAAACTTGAATTTTGCATATCTGCTCACCTCTACTCAAAATCATAATTACTATTATACCCAATGTGTGAATCTTTACACAAGTCAGAGAAAGCTAGAACCTTCTGCATGAGGTTTCCCCCAGCCAATTCTAATGGAAACTAATCTTCATGATAACTATATTTTTTTATGTTTTTGAATAAGTGATGCAACTTTCATGGAATACGTCTGTATTGTGTTGTAGAACATCAGTGTGTCCGTCATCCTCTCATCCTCTAATTAAATGAGCTTTCATTTTACTGAGAGGCAGAGTTCAAGTTCACATATCAAATCATTTAACAGCATAATTGCTTTTCCTCCACTTCTTCGAGGCTGTATGCTGATGTAGTGTTTTATTTTATCTGGCTCTTTCTAATTAGACCATGGATGTCCTCCATGACAAAATGTCTCTTAGACAGTCCAGTTAGCGGTGCTTTACCTCTATTTTTCATGTACCGGAAATATTATCCTAACCAAAAAATACGTAAAAAAAAATTCACTTAATTTCTAAGAATAATTGCATTTAAAGGTCAAGGTAAGTAAAAGTTGGTCAAGACACTGCCATGGATGATTAGTTTAATGGCCCATTGTATAATGTAGTACTTTACTTATTTTACATTTGAGTGGTTCTTCCATTATAGAATTTTTTTTAAATCCCTACTGCCATTTCTCTCTCTACATGGCATACCCTGAAATTCATGCTCAAGCCTCGAGAAGAAAAATAACTACCATCAGCCTTGCTGCACATTCACAAAACTATGGAAATCCAAATGAGTCTGCTGCCTTGTTAGTAAAGAGGGCGCTGTTGATTCTTCTCGCTTGGGGACTGAGAGTTTCACAAGTTGATGAATGTAGCACTCGTACTTCTGCACCTTACAGCTATTTGAACACTTTGATTGGAATATTTGGGCACTATATGTTACACTATAATCAATTAAAAAAAAATCAAAAAAACAGACACAGACTGGCTCAGACTAAGGGCCGCACTGGTCAGAAATGCGTTGCCTAGACAGGTTGCATTCATTCTCTGCCTTTATATTCACTTTTTATGGTTTGATGCTCTCAGCCACTTATGTTTTTAACATGAACTAATAAAGAATCCAATTGTTTTGGAAGATTACGAGTTCTGGTTCTTACACCCATCCATTACTCAGTACAGTATATGGTAAAATTAATGGTTTCATTCAAAACTATACCTTGTCCTGCAAAACTTAAAGCCCTTTATAGCTTTGGCAACAGAAAAAGTGAGTAAGAGTGCAAAAATGAAAAATCTCCAGCGTTAATAGGGATCTGTCAGCAGGATATTACCCCCCTCAAACTATTTATATGTGCATGAAGCTCTTTCAAAGACAAAATCAGCAATACCTTCATATGGCAAGCCTGTGCCTTCATTACTGAGAAATAAGCATTTAAATCGATATGCAAATGATGCTAAAGAGATAATGCAGATCTGAAGCCTCTGTCAAACTGGCTCTATTCCCGCCCCGCAAGGCCTCCATCTGTGTGACTTCAGTCAAAGGAGCAGGTGGCACTAGGTGGAGAATAGAGATGGACAGGGTCGGATAGGCAATTCTGGCAAGTGCCAGAAGGGCCAGTCCCTGTAGTGGGCTGCTTGATCACCTCCACTCCCTCTTCAGCAACATGCAGGTCAGGCAGCATTAGCTTCACTTGCGCACTCAATCATGCTGAACAGCTGAAATTAGCATGACCAGGGGGTGGTGCTGTGCTGTTCTGTGCAGCCCCTTGTCCCTGCTGATTTCTGTTGTGCAGCGCAATTGTGCAGCAGTTTTAGGCTACGTTCACATTTGCGTTGTTGGGCGCAGCGTCGTCGACACAACGCACAACGCATATACAACGCAGCGTTTTGTGACACATGCGTTCTAATTTTACCTTAAATTTGACGCGGAAAAACTGCATCATGTAGCGTCGCCTGCGCCCTGACTGTTGCGCCCAAATGACACATGCGTCACAAAACGCTAGACAACGCATACCGGCGCATGTCCATGCGCCCCCCATGTTAAAGATAGGGGCGCATGACGCATGCGTCGGTATGCGTCGACGACGCTGCGCCCAACAAAGCAAATGTGAACGTTACCTTAGGCCTCCCAACCGGCACTATGCTTTGGAGTTGTACAAGTGCCGGTCTGGCCATCCCAGTATTGCAGATATACCCACACTGCCTGATGTGAGGGTGGAAGTGTCTGCTGATCTCACATGACCTGCCAGCCGTCCGGGCTGATTCCATGGAGTGGAGCTTCTGCGATGAGGTCAGCAGAGCAGGGGCCGGAGTTCTCAGACAGGGTTGGATATTTCCTTGTCGTGGTGTCTGCAGTCGCTCTGAGGCACCGTGAGCTGATTAATTGCCCAGCTTAACGCTTAACACAAATAGTCGAGCAGTCAGTGGGGTCATCGGCTCCAGTGTCGCCCGATCTTTGTGTAAGCCATAACGTGGAGCCATAACTCAGAGTCCCAGGGTGACTGCACAAAGCTGTATACAAGATCATAGCTGACAGTGCAGCGCCCCAGAGTCCTGGTCGTTGCAGTAATGTCGTTCTCCCACCAGGGGGAGTGATGTTACGTCTGATGGTACTAAAGGAGTTCACCTGACCAGGTATCACAGTCACACACTACACTTCACACTCCAGTCCACCAGGGGGAGCAAAGGTTCTATGTACTAGGCCACTCCTCACACACGGGTAAAACTGGTGGGTTGGATAGGAAGTTAGTCAGAAAGCTACCTGGGTTCGACCCAGCGAAAACCTGTCAGGCAGACAGGGGGAGAAGGAGGAACATCTGAGCTGCAGACAGAGGTCCCTGTCAGGGGTGGGATCCTGACAGAGACTGAGCACGAGAAAGAACGTTACGGAGCTGTGCCTGCACCTGATTGCGGCAGCATCTTAAGAAAGGACACAAAGCGAATTGTATTGTGGAGAGTGAGAAACGAGATCACAGCACAAGGAGATAATACCGGGAGGAGTTCTGCCTTAAGATCGGCAACATCCTTCTGAGGCGTGTAGCCGGTGGCCGGAACACCGAGGGAGTAATAAGCTCTACGCATTACTTTGAAACACGGCAGGACAGTTAATTCCAAGTTGGCTGCCCAACCTTTACACCTATGAAGACAACGAAGGTAAATTGTGGGAGAGGGGCGTCACTAGGGTCCCTATAAAATAGCTCCAGGCCTACCCCGTCATACGGGTTTGTCCTATCCATACCATCTGGGGGACAGAGAGAACATCAGAGACATCCAAGAGAGTTGTGAGGACTATCCCGTGGTGCTCAGCAGGGAGGTACTACAACACACAGGCGCTAGTAGGAAGGCTACTGATTTCCACCTGCAAAGGGAACTCTGGATGTGCCTTCGGACTGGCCGGACTCAGCCAGCCCTGTGAACAGTGCTCTGGACTGCGGACACTGAAGTCTTCAGTAAAAGGTAAAGAGACTGCAACCTTGTGTCCTCGTTATTTACTGCGACCTACCATCACCACCTACTCTACCGGGAAGCCCTGGGGACATACTTCACCTGTGGGAACGTACACCATCTAGCTGCCATAACATCACCCCAGTGGACCCCTCAGCAGCGTCGGTCATCCTGACCGAATACCACAGGTGGCGTCACGAACACCGTACAAATTTCACCTTTAATTTGGGCGCTCCTCAGAAGGGCCACGGACCGGGTCGGGCCACCGTGACATTCCCCGAGCAGAAGAAGGACCCGGTACCGAGTACCCCATTGCCCTACACGTGGGGGCGCTACAACTGCTTCTGAGTCTGGTTGCAGGACATCATACACTGCATGTATATAAATACTTATACAGTGCCATACATTATATTATGTATGTCCTGTAGCCTGGTTCAGGAGTGAGCAAAAAGTGCATATATCATAGTATACACAGTGCACATAGTACACACAGTGTACAGGAGAATATGTCACTGACATATCCTATACACTGTATGTGCACAGCCATCAGATGTTATAAACAGGGTAATATGTGATGCTATAAAATCTGATGTCTGTAGTCATAGTGTAATATATAGCATGACACATTACCCTGTATATAACATCCGATGCCTGTACACATAGTATAGGATTTTGTAGGGATATGAGATGCTGTTTGCGCAGACATCTGATATTATATACAGGGTAATATGTGACTGCTGTAATATCTGATATCTGTAGTCACAGTATACAGTAGGGTACTCTGGAGGACAGAGTGGATGGTCGCCCCGAGCCCCGCGCTCAGAGTGGCCCACCCAGAGCTACACTGCCCTAATTAATCAGCATGTATCATGCGCATATACAGTTGAGCCCTGCGGTAGAGCAGGGAGACACGCTCTTCCTGCACTACCGCTCTCTGTTTTGTTGACCGCAGATCGCTTTATGCCTGCAGTCTACAGAACAACTGAGGTGTCTATGCACGCACAAGACGTCAGAGTCCTGGCTCAGTGACGTCATTGCGCTGCTCCGGGACTCTTGACGTTTGGTGCGTGTGTCGGCGCTATGCAGCACGTTGCGTTGCCGCATGACTTGTCAGGATCCTGGGTTAGGTGAGTACCGGTATATGATTTTTTAAAATTAAAACTTGTGGTATGATGTCGGGGCATCATGAACAATCGGAGACCCTTATACATATTGTGAAGGATCCTGAAAGAGTGTTGAGGGCCCGCAGGCATTTTAGGGACCAATTCAGCAGCCATTATACAGCTGGTGGACTAATACAGGGGCCATTATACAGCTTGGGGACTAATGCTGGGGCCATAATACAGTTTCGAGACTAGTGTGGGGGCCATTATACAGCTTGTGAATTAATTCAGAGGAATTGTAGAGCTGGTGGACTAATGCTGGGGCCATTATACAGTTTGGGTACTAAAGTCGGTGACATTTTGCAGCCTGAGGGCTAACGTGGGATTCATTATACTGTAATTTGGCATAGCAGTAGAGAAATCATGATATGTGCAGTGAAGCTGTGGGCCCATTATATTGTGTATAGCGTAGCTGTGATACCACCATACTGTGTATGACGGAGCTGTAGGACAACCATACTGTGTATAGCAGAGCTATGGGACCATCATATTGTGTATAGCAGGGTTGTGGGACCACCATACTGTGTATAGAGGAGCTGTGGTTGCATCATAATGCTTATGGTGGAGCTGTGGGCCCATTATGCAGTTGTGGGAGCATCATAACATGTATAGAGGAACTGTGGGTGCATTATACTGTATATAGGGGAGCTATTTGCCCATTATAATGTATAAAGGAGTTGTACATTGGGGGACTCAGGGGTCATTATTAGTTGTTAAGTGGGCACTTAAAAAGCATAATTGCTATAGGGGCACTCAGAGTAATGTGGCCTTCAAATGTGCACACTTTGGGTGTTATTACTTTGCTGGGGCAAAATGTGGACACTGTTCTCTAGGACAACATCTGCAAGGAGTTCGTATCTTCACCCTTTATTTGCGTGGGTTTCCTCCGGGTTCTCCAGTTTTCTCCAAAGACATACTTGTAGGGATTGTAGATTGTGAGCCCCAATGGGGACAGTGATGATAATGTCTGTAAATTGCTGAGGAAATATGGCGCTATATAAGTGAAATAAATAAATATTAGCTCAGTGGGTATCTGACTTTTTCCATCCCTGCCCATCAGCTATTTAAAAAGGCTGCAGTGGCAAAATGCAGAGCCCGCATGTGACCTAGCTCTGTATGTTAAATAGCTGCTTTGCCCGGTCCTGAAACTATGAGCAATAAATAGGACTGAGCTGTAATACTGGGCACAGCTCTGACTTTGTTATATAGTCGTGTTACACTCCCCTCACTTCTTGTAATCTACAGTTGCACAAATAAATAACACATTCACAACGCGAAAAGTGGGCCTGCATACCCTCACATGCCAGAACTGACTTTTAGTCCCAGTCCGGCCCTGGAGATGGAGTGACAGAGGTTTCAGATCTACCATAGGTCTTCAGCTTAATTTGCATATTGATTCAAATGCTAATTTTTCCGTAATCGAGGAACGGACTGGCCATGTAAAGGAACGGCTGGACTTGTCTATGAAAGAGCTGCACGCCAGTATAAATAGTTTTGGGATTGATATCATGCTGACAGATTCCGTTTAAGATGTATAATAACTATGCATTAAGTATTTAGTTAACTTTTTCTTCATCTCTATACGAAAGTTCCTTTAGTTTGTTGTGTCAGTGCCCATAATCTAGTATTTTCCAAATCTTTGCACCACTCAAATTGAGGCTGTTGTCAAAATAGCATTAGTGTTATTACAAAATAAGGAAGATAAAACTTTACTATTAACTCTTACTGCTCGTGACTGTGATGCCCCCTTACCAGCAGCTTCTGCATATGCCCTGCCAGCTCCTCTTACTAGACAATTTTTGTTTTGTATGTAATGAGACCCTCATTAAAGTTTTTAATGCACTTGTTTTTTGGGAGAGCACTTGGCAGTGAGTTAACTTTGTCTTCCGACAAGGGAAAATGCTCATATTTACTTTAAAATCAGCCTGGCTCATTGTACTGGTCAAGGGTTTATTTGATAAGGCAGGTGAAATGGAGAATGACGCCTCCCAGGTTTCTGCTGCTAGAAGTGGTGTCAGTTACCTATACAGAAGTGAAACCCCAGCCAGCCTGAGAAGATTACCTGGGGAGGACAGAGGCTGATCACTCAGCCTTAATTATAGGAAATATATTCGCTCTAAACAGATGAAGACATGATTGGGAAGATGGAATCCGGCTTGTTCTGGCTCATGACCATAGGTATTCTACTGAATGTTAAAGCCAGGGACACAGTGGAAGCAAATGCCTATGTAAACTTTTCGTACTCCAGCCCTTTGCAAAACCTCACGATAACAAAGTATTGTGAGTGCGGCTTGTTTGGGCTTAACTCTCCGATGAGTGATGCCCAAGGAGTGGTGGGCATCCCCATATCCCCCAACCTACAAGGATGTGATCCACGTACCAAGTTTTCCATCACAACTAGACCTTGGATTGCTCTCATTGAAAGAGGGAATTGTACATTTTCGGAAAAGATCCTCCTGGCCGCCAGTAAAGGTGCACACGCCGTGGTGATATACAATGCTCCCCCCAGCGCTGGCAATCAGACCATTCCAATGGTACACTATGGTAAGCAAGTGCTAATTACATGCTATTTCTCTGCCTACTGCGATCTGTAAGCAGCAGTTTATGTCTGCATTAATGATACACTGAGTAATGCTGGGTGTCGTAGCATTGTTCTGTGAACCGTCTGAAACAAATACTTTTAGTGGTGAGCGGCAGCTCTGTGACCTGGAATTACTATGCGGCTCTGTGTATCGCAATTGGTTTTGTAAATGCAAATTAACTCCCTTGCATATTGTGCCCTGACAAGTGCTTATTAACGACATTTAATTTCGGTGCAGGAAGACGCTCGCTGGTGACAGCTTCCAAGATATGAAAGTGACGTTTGTAAAGGTTTATTAACTCTTAAACTATTATATATAGTTCTTCCTTACTTTATTTCCATAACATTTGTCCTGTAACTACCAAAAATGGCGCAAATTCAAAGACAGAGACCATTTAAGTGTTGGTAACACTGACAATTAAACTTAAGGGGGTTGTCACATCTTCTGTATTTGTTAGTTCACTGCTTCCCTGCCTCCTGACATCCTGGGGAACGGTGCACTCCTGATGATTGACAATTCATCTGTGTGCTCTCACGTGCTACAAACATAGGAATCTTTTCCTTTGCAACATTGGAGGAGCACCGGATCACTGGCCATTGTCAGAGCAGCACTTGCAAGCTCTACAGCAAAGAGCCTGTAAGGGCTGTGTTCAAAGGAGTATTACGGTTTAAAAATAAGTATTTTTATTAATATTAATAATAATAATTGATGACCTATCTGTAGTAACAATATGCAATCGGTGGGGGACCATCACCTGACAACCCAATCAGTTGATATCTGCTCTGGAAATAGCCGGATGTAAATAATGTACAGAGAGGAACACAATAGTTTCATGGCCGCTGCTGATCACTGTTGCTTATCTCCCAATCATGTGAATGGTCACTAAACAATTTATGGAGTTGCTGTGTTATACTCTGTACATTGCTTACACTATGCTATTGTCAAAGCAGATATATTAGCTGAATAGGGGTGCCATGTACCAAATCCCTACATACACCCTGTACAGATAGATCAACAATATATAAATCCTGGACAACCCCTTTTAAGTCAATTTTCCCTTCTATCAAGTAGTTATAGATTTTTATGCCATCACTTTATGTCCAGTTGGGATTTGACCTCTAGGACCCCAACTTTCCTAGACATAGAGTTTGCATGCCAGGTTTGGCACTACATTCTCTTCTAAATCTTTCCTGTACAGCGGCACCCAATGCTATGCAGGGAACTGCAGCACAGTCTCTATTTACTTGAACAGGATCATGTTCCAGTTCCCTGCACAGCAGGTGGCTATGGAATCTCTCCACAGCAGAAAACCACACTAGACTAGCCTCCTGTCTCCTTAATTTTTAAGATCTTTGGGAGTCACAGAGGTAGGTTACCTATGAACCAAAACTCTCTTGGTCAAATTTCCTGTTACTGTGAACAATTAATCAAGTTGATGATGAAATGATCTCTAAACGGCCTAAAGTTAAAGATGACATATTTCCTTTGTATTTTAGGAAAAAATAAAAATATATATTTTCTTATCTTTTACATTTTAAAAATTACATTAACAAAAATGGGCCAATGCAAAAGTTTGGCCACCCTGCATGGTTAGTATCTAGTAGCACTCCCTTTTGAAAATGTCACAGCTTGTAAGCGTTTTTGTAGCCAGCCAAGAGTTTTTCAATTCTTGTTTGAGGAATTTTCATCCATTCTTCCTTGAAAAATCCTTCCAGCACTGTGAGATTCCTGGGTCATCTTGCATCCTCTGCTATTTTGAGGTCTAGCCATAGATTTTCAATGATCAGATCAGGAGATTGTGAGGGCCATTGTAAAACCTTCATATTGCACCTTTTGAAGTGGATTATTGTACATTTTGACATGTTTAGGAGCACTATCCTTTTGTGGAAGCCATCCAAGGTTCAACTTCACCTTTTTTGCTGATGGTGCTATGTTTGCATCAATAATTTGTTGAAATTTCACTGAATCCATTTCATTGAATCCTCTACACCTGAAATATTCCCAGTGCCATTGGCTGCAACAACCCCAAAGCCTGATTGATCCAGCTCCATGCTGAATGGTTTGCAAGATGTTCCTTTCCTGAAATTATGTTTCCTTTATTCCTCCACAAATACCTTTGACCATTGTGGCCAAAGAGTTCTATTTTAACCTCATCGGTCCTCAGGACTTGTTTCCAAACTGCATCAGGCTTAGTTAGATGTTGTTTTGCATACTTCTGACCCTGAATTTTGTGGTGAGGATGCAGGAGAGGTTTTCTTCTGATGACTCTTCCAAGAAAGCCATATTTGTGCAGGTGCCTCTGAACAGTAGAACAATATACCACAACTACAGAGTCTGCTAAATCTTTCTGAAAGTCTACTGCAGTCAAGCAGAGGTTTTGATTTGCCACCAGACCTTATCTTAACCTCCACTGTCCGTGATAAGGCCTTGTAAATATAGCGGTACCAGAACATACTTACTCCATACTGATTTTTACCAATCACAGAAATCTTGACCATGCTGGTTATATAATACTAGATGGTAGCCCGATTCCAACGCATCAGGTATTCTAGAATATGTATGTAGTTTATTTATGAAGATTTTAGAATAATACATTTGAATACACAGGATTCGGCCGGCCGCGACCAATTAGCCAAGCGTGGTTCAAATCTCGCGCCAATTCGCGGCCGGCCACGTACCGGACTGCGCCTGTCGCTGATTCTTCACGGCCGGCCACGTAGTATATAGCACAGCCACGTAGTATATAACAGCCCACGTAGTAAATAGCACAGCCACATAGTATATTGCACAGCCACGTAGTATATAGCGCAGCCATGTAGTATACATCACATCCAACGGAGTGTATAACAGCCCATGCACACAGTATATAACACAGCCCACGTAGTATATAGTACAGCCCACGTAGTATATAGCACAGCCACGTAGTTTATAACAGCCCACGTAGTGTATAACAGCCCACGTAGTATATAGTACAGTCACGAAGTATATTGCACAGCCACGTAGTATATACCAATGTGGGCATCATATCCCTGTTAAAAAAAAGAATTAAAATAAAAAATAGTTATATACTCACCCTCCGTTGGCCCCCGGATCCAGGCGAAGCGTTTACCGATGCTCCTCCCGCGCTCCGGTTCCAAGAGTGCATTGCGGTCTCGCGTGATGATGACGTAGCGGTGTCGCGATACTGCTACGTCATCATCTCGTGAGATCGCAATGCATGGAGCGGTCACCGGAGCGTTGCAAGGAGTGGGAAAGGCCTGTTCTGGATCCGAGGGGCCAGTGGACGGTGAGTATATAACTATTTTTTATTTAATTATTTTTAACATTAGATCTTTTTACTATTGATGCTGCAAAGGCAGCATCAATAGTAAAAAGTTGGTCACACAGGGTTAATAGCAGCATTAACGGAGTGCGTTACATCGCGGCATAACGCGGTCCATTAACGCTGCCATTAACCCTGTGTGAGCGCTGACTGGAGGGGAGTATGGAGCGGCCACTGACTGTGGGGAGTAAGGAGTGGCCATTTTGCCGCCGGACTGCCCGTCGCTGATTGGTCATGGCTGTTTTGCCGCAACCAATCAACAACTTGGGATTTTCGTGACAGACAGACAGAAGAACAGACAGAAAGACGGAAGTGACCCTTAGACAATTATATAGTAGATAGCCTGATAGATGATATAGATGACATTTGTGTACTACTAGTATAATCGGGATATCTCCTGATAGTTTAGAATCCTAAACAGAAAAATTTATTCCGAACATTATTAGTCTGGTGGGATTGGGATGAATGGACGCTATCTGGATATGACTCTGAACAGAAGAATAAGCAAAACTCTAGAGAAAAGTGCCTTATTCATCTCAATCTATAGACTATGAATGGAGCAGAAATGCGAATGTCGCTCCATTTAAGATCTTCCCAAGCAAGTACGTAGGATCCATGTTCTCATGACCAAAGATCATGAATTTTGTACTCATGTACTGTCAGGTCATGTCCTGCGATAGGGGTTTGTGTGGCCTGGGTAGGCACGGTAACTGGTGCTGTAGCCACTGCAGTCTCAGTAGTTGTCATAGTGCAAACTGTCATTTTGGTAAAAGCTTTAGGGGTTGGTGTCACAGTTGAAGCAGTAGTTGTGAGTACTTTGGCACTAGATGATGGTTGTGCTTTCACACTCATGGCAGCATGAGACGGACTCTACAACCCACACAAGTGGCTCAGGTAGTACAGCTCATCCAGGATGGCACATCAATGCGAGCTGTGGCAAGAAGGTTTGCTGTGTCTGTCAGTGTATTGTCCAGAGGTTGGAGGCACTACCAGGAGACAGGCCAGTACACTAGGAGACGTGGAGGGGGCCATAGGAGGGCAGCAACCCAGCAGCAGGACCGCTACCTCAGCCTTTGTGCAAGGAGGAACAGGAGGAGCACTGCCAGAGCCCTGCAAAATGACTTCCAGCAGGCCACAAATGTGCATGTGTCTGCACAAACGGTTAGAAATCGCCCTATGAGGATGGTCTGAGTGCCCGACATCCACAGATAGGGGTTGTGCTCACAGCCCAACACCGTGCAGAAAGCTTGGCATTTGCCACAGAACACCAGGATTGGCAAATTCACCAGACGCCCTTTGCCCTTCACAGATGAAAGCAGGTTCACACTGAGCACATGTGACAGATGTGACAGAGTCTGGAGACGCCGTGGAGATTGATCTGCTGCCTTCAACATCCTTCAACATGACTGGTTTGGCAGTGGGTCAGTAATGGTGTGGGGTGGCATTTCTTTGGTGGGCCGCACAGCCCTCCATGTGCTTGCCAGAGGTAGCCTGTCTGCCATTAGGTACCGAGATTAGATCCTCAGACCCCTTGTGAGACCATATGCTGGTCCAGTTGGCCTTGGGGTCCTGATAATGCAGGACAATGCCAGACCTCATGTGGCTGGAGTGTGTCAGCAGTTCCTGCAAGATGAAGGCATTGAAGCTATGGACTGGCCCGCCTGTTCCCCAGACCTCAATCCGATTGAACACCTCTGGAACATCATGTCTTGCACCATCCACCAATGTCACGTTGCACCACAGACTGTCCAGGAGGTGGTGGATGCTTTAGTCCAGGTCTAGGAGGAGATCCCTCAGGAGACCATCCGCCACCATATCAGGAGTATGCCGAGGCATTATAGGGAGATCATACAGGCACGTGGAGGACACACACACTACTGAGCATCATTTCCTTGTCTTGAGGCATTTCCACTGAAGTTGGATCAGCCTGCAATTTCATTTTCCACTTTGATTTTGAGCATTAATTCAACTCCAGACCTACGTGGCATATTAGTTGTAATTTATGTTGATGATTTTTAGATTTTATTGTTCTCAACGCATTCCACTATTTAATGAATAAAGATTTACAACTGGAATATTTCATTCAGTGATAGCTAGGACGTGGGATTTTAGTGTTCCCTTTATTTTTTTGAGCAGTGTGTTTTATCCAGAAGGGTAAGCATTGTTTGTTTATCTTTCATAAAGATGATACAAAATGGGAACAAAACAATATGGTATATACAATTACATACCATAAAAATGAATAACAAAAGAGAATTACTAAACCTGATGTTGCAGGAATTACTCCTTATGGTGGAAGCACTCCGATTTAGAAAATGGAACACGCTCACAGCAAACTATGTCTTCCCGAATGAACAAAGACAGACACACAAATTCAGATTTTTATTAAATCACAGTCACGCCCTCATACCTCCCCTTGGTGAGCTCATGTGGGGGCTGGTTGTGGGATGTGCTAGGTCTGTTTGAATTTTATGAGATCCCTAAACTTCGGGATATCTTCACCCATTGAGTTTGCAGGTCATAGATATCGTCATCATGATTCTTATTGAGATTTTATCTGTCTATAGAAATAAAACATGACATGGATAGCATCATCCTTTCTGCTGACCTTTTAGTGATGTGAGGGAATATTTTATGTACATCCCTTTCTTACAACGCCGGAAATATATTTTCCGTAAATATTGCATCAAAGCAAACCCCAATATTCATTGCTGACCACTGGCTCCAGCTGGACTGTGATCAGTGCTTTGATCAGAGGAAGTTCTTTCGTTTGAACATACTTCCCCACCTCTGCATAAACGAATCTCAGCCATGGTGCCTTCCCAGCAAATCTCATGCTGTAATTACCCGGTCACTGCAGGGGGCTCCTACTTCAATGGAAATGGAAGCGTCAGCTCTCTTTCTCAATTCTTCATTAATAATTAGTTTCTCTCTTTCCCAGCCTCAATTAATTCTAAATGTTAAATATCAGGGTGATATGTCCCCTCTCCGGAGATGTTTTATTGATTTTAATTTCTCTCTGTGACAAAGTATTCTTTCTTTGTTCAGACAAAAGCATGTCCAATTGTAAGGATGGCAAAAGATATGGTGAAAATCAATATCACTGTAGACATGGCAGTTTACAGGCTTATGTAGTAACCTTTGTGCGTGTTCCAGCTGTCTTCATGATGTTGGCTTTTATTGTGGGCATTAGTAAGAAATATAAATAGGTAACATACAGATACAGCACGCGTACAACCAAATCAATACTCGAGCCTCGGGCGTGGACTGTGAATTTCAGACATGTGAAACCGGCCTTAACCTCTGCGTCGTAAAATTGGGAATACTAGGGTATATTGCAGGTTTACCATATTGTACCACCCAATTCTTCATACATGAGTAATCCTATACACTGTTCACATGATTCCATCATACAGTGCATAAATATATTACCACATAGTACTAAAATAATATAAAATACTTAAACAATGTTCCCTCCAAAAAATGCTACACTGATCAAAAGATTATGGCATAGTCTAAGTATGTGCCATATCTTAGTACAGTGATAGCAAACTTTTTAGAGACCAAGTGCCCAAGCTGCATCTCAAAACCAAATTATTTATCACAATTTGCCAAAACAGCAATTTATTTTGAATAATGAGGTTTTAGTTTCAAAAAAACAACTTATACATTAAGATCACCCCTTTCTCCATGCAGCGTCCAGCATGCAGCCCCACTTGAGTAACATCAACTCCTTTACCACATAGCCACATAATCATATTACCCTTTCCCCAGTGATGTTTCGTTGTTTGGTGGTCTGAGTGATGCTACATCACCACATTCCCCATGCTGCACTCCCCCAGCACACAGCCCCATTCAAGTAACTAACCCTTCCCCACACAGCCCAAGCATGATATTACCCCCTTACCCACGCGTGTAGCACATAGCATCACACACACAAAATCACCCCTTTCCCCATGCAGCCCCACACATGTAATATCATCCTTTTCTCTGCTCAGCTCCTCCAATATGCAGCCCCACACAAGTATCAGTAGCCCCTTCCCTGCGCAATCATTCAACATGCAGCCCCCATGTAGGAACATCCACTTATCTGTGCCCCCAACAAACTGCCTCAGATCACTTACACTTAGTCCTATGTATAATAAAGATAACATTGCTCATTGTGCAGCACATCAGTACTCACAGTATAATCTCTCCACAAGTCTAAATCCTAAAAAGACATATGTGTTGTCCCCAATTATGTAGTAATTTCTTCCATCCTGTACTAAATTTTTCCCATCCTGGGACCCTTCCTCATATATAAGTGTCACGGCGCCACATGCCGCCACTCCTGCCGCTCACTCTGCGCGCCAAAATACTTACCCATCCCGGCGCGCTCCAGCGGTGTGCGCGCGCCTTCCGGTTTCTTCTCCTGACTTGCCGCCGGTCCCTGGCTCTCGTCGGGTACACGTGCGCGCCTCTCACTGCGCACACGCACTTCCTCTGTCTGGTTTGCAGACGCTTCGTTCCTCCACTGCATGATTCTGGAGGATCTTGACCCGGTAGTTCTGCAGCACTCGGTCTATTTAAGGTAACTCCTTCCTCTGCTCCATGCCTGATTGTCATTTGTCCTCATTTGACCATGTCCCTCCATACCTTGCTCTGTCCTGTGCGTCCGCCATACCTTGCTCTGTCCTGTGCGTCCGTCATACCCCGCCTGTCCTGTGTTTCCGCCATACCCTGCCTGTCCTGTGTTTCCGCCATATCCAGTCCATCCTGGGCGTCTGCCATATCCAGTCTGTCCTGGGCATTCGCCATAACCTGCCTGTCCTGTGTTTCCGCCATACCCTGCCTGTCCTGTGTTTCCGCCATATCCAGTCTGTCCTGGGCATCCGCCATATCCTGCCTATTCTTTGTCTCAGTCATTGCCAGTCAGTCCTGTGTCTCCGTTATAGCCAGTTCTGCGCCTTTTCCGCTCCTACTTCCTGTCCCCGACTATCAGCTTCTGCGGCAATAGTCTCCCTCTGGCCTGTCCCTAACACTCCCTGTATTAGGGGTGGTCCTCCAGGCCATCTCACCCTTGGGAGGTTCATTGTCGTGGTTCTGCGGGTTCACTTTAGGAGTTCCAAAAGATCTGATAGTGACAATAAGTCCCCCATCCTTGTATATATAGGTGCATCTTACAAAATTAGAATATCATCAAAAAGTTAATTTATGTCATTTCTTCAATACAAAAGGTGAAACTCCTATATTATATAGAGTCATTACAAACAGAGTGATCTGTTTCAAGTGTTTATTTCTGTTAATGCTGATGATTATGGCTTACAGCCAATGAAAACCCAAAAGTCATTATGGCTACGTTCACATTTGCGGTCTGCGCCGCAGCGTCGGGCGCCGCAGCGTCGCCGCATGCGTCATGCGCCCCTATATTTAACATGGGGGCGCATGGACATGCGTCGCACTTGTGTTTTGCGCAGCATGCGTCCCTGCGGCGCCCGCGTCCGGGGGCAGAGGACGCAGCAAGTTGCATTTTTGCTGCGTCCAAAATCAGTGAAAAAAAGGACGCATGCGGCGCAAAACGCAGCGTTGTGCATGCGTTTTGCTGCGTTTTTGTTTGCGTTGTGCGCTGCGGCGCCGACGCTGCGGCGCACAACGCAAATGTGAACGTAGCCTATGTCAGTAAATTAGAATACTTTATAACACCATCTTGAAAAAATGATTTTAACATCCTAAATGTTGGCCTACGGAAATGTATGTTCAGTAAATGCACTTAATGCTTGGTCGGGGCTCCTTTTGCATCAATTACTGCATCAATGTGACATAGCATGAAGGTTATCAGCCTGTGACACTGCTGAGGTGTTATGGAAGCCCAGGTTGCTTTGATAGCAGACTTCAGCTCGTCTGCATTGTTGGGTCTGGTGTCTCATCTTCCTCTTGTCAATACTCCATAGATTCTCTATGGGGTTAAGGTCAGACGAGTTTGCTGGCCAATCAAGCACAGTGAAACTGTTGCTTTTGAACCAGGTATTGGTACTTTTGGCAGTGTGGACAGGTGCCAAGTCCTGCTGGAGAATTAAATGTCCTTCTCCAAAAAGCTTGTCGGCAGAGGGAAGCATGAAGTGCTCTAAAATTTCCTGGTAGACGGCTGCGCTGACTTTGGTCTTGATAAAACACAGTGGACCTACACCAGCAGATGACATGGCTGTCTAAACCATCACTCATTGTGGATACTTCACACTGTGTAAACTGAGGGTCCAGTTCCAATTTTTGTTTTGCCCATTCTGCAAATTCAGCACGCCGATCTGGGTCATCCCCGTTGAGATGCTGCAGCAGCAGAATTTTGTAAGGGTGCCATTTGTGAGTAGCTAATATCCGCCGAAGTGATATTTGACTGATGCCAGATCGGCACCCTGAATTTGTAGAATGGGTGTGGTGAAATACAGTATGTGTGTGTGTGTATTTATATGTATATATATATATATATATATATATATATATATATATATATATATATATATATATTGAGGCAGCGACCCCTGTTACAGCTAGGGGGCGCTGTATGTACTCTGCAGAATGTGCATGGAAGCGTAGTGAGGCCATGAGGGCGTACTACAGACACAGGTGTGGCTGTAATTAGTATAGGGAAGCAGTGACTGATTTAAAAGCCCTGTTGTAGTGGGGAGGTGTGTCAGTGTGTTCTTGGAAGCAGACAAGGCAGTTGTCTGCAGAGTTCTCTCTGTGTGGAGCAGCACAGAGGCTAATGGAACCAGAGAGACTGACACCCTGCGTCTTGGGCTGTCTTATGTGTACCCGGCTGCACTCCAGAGGATAAAGAGTGCAGTGCGCTGAGTGAGTACAGAGACTTGTTACCGGCGTGCGGTCACCCAGGGAAACTGGACAAAGGGAAGATCGGCCTGTGTATTGACTGCGTCATATAGCCATGCATTATTAATGGACTGTATGAAGAAGCCGTATACTATATTGACTGTGTGAAGTAACACAATAAAAGAACATTTTGTTTGAACTTCTTTGGGTCACTACCGTTTCACTGTGTATGGTCATACCGCTGCATCACTATATATATATATATATATATATATATATATATATATATATATATATATATGCAGTGGACTATATATAGATTTATTGTGTCACTGGCAAATGTAACAGCTGTCTTGAAAGCTACAAGTCGCACCTAGGTGTTTAGGTGTTAATATGTACTTCCCTGAGACAAGTAGACTCTGTCCTCAATCTCACCAGGGAGTCCTGAGGAAGCCAAGAGGAAAGGTAACATTTGGCACCCCCTAGGTCTTGGAAGAGAGATGTTAATTGCGGCCTGCTGGTATCTATCAGTGAGAACCTTTACACAGGGTGTCTCAACAGAAAATATGAAGTAAATATATTCATTAGTAGCGCGGCCGTGGCCCAATCAAAAAGCAAGCAATTATGATATTAACCTGAGGGGGCTGTCTAGAAACCTGACCTCCAGACCAAGCTATAAATTAAGGCTGTATACATAGAATGGTGTTCACATAATGGGGGCAGCCTGAGAAGCTGGTGTGATCCAATCTACATTCGTCCTACCCTCAGGGAGCAGAAAGCAACTACCAGTTAGACAATTTCTGTAAGTTTCTCCTGCTTACTTTATACTGTTTTGCATAAGTTTTATGTCTTTTTATTATATTTTTATACCTTTTTCTTATTGTAAGCACTGAACCTTTTTTGTATTAAAGTATAAAACTTTAACAAGTTGAACCATGAATGTTCTAAAAGAATCCATAGCTCAAGGTGTGTGAGCCTTATGACTGATAGACAATATTATTATTAATAGTCTGGGACTCATCACCCGTGTATTCGGTGAGTGGTGGCAGCATGTAGGAGCGGGTGTGTGGCCTGGGTCCGTGTGTGATTTATGCTCCCATGACAGCATAGGACAGAGGTTGAATGCTGGACTGAGAAATGGGAGATAGATAACCCTTGCCGGCGCAACCCCAAGTCATGTGTGAGAGCGGACACGTGACGAATTAGTGACACCACGGAGCAGGGATTCGTGACAATGGGCAAAACAAAAATTGTAACAGGACCCTCAGTTTACACAGAACATTATATTCAGCGATGAGGCGAACGTTTTTGGGTGGGCCATTTATATGGATACACCTAAATAACATGGGAATGGTGACAGTTTTCTTGCGTATGGTTCTTGCATTGAAATCTGCTGCAATGACCCAGGTAGTGCATTCACCAGATATCAGCACAATTTCTATCAGCTCCTCACGTGTTAAACTCTGCGACATGTCAATGGCTGTAAACAAAGAGAAACTTGTAAATTACTCATGAAAGAATAAAGTTACATTAACCTGTTTCTGCCATTGGACGTACTATTCCATCCATGTGGGGTGGGCCCTACTTCCCAAGGACGGAATAGTATGTCCAGCGCGATCAGCCGCACTCACGGGGGGAGCGCGGCCGATCGCGTCCGGGTGTCAGCTGACTATCGCAGCTGACATCCGGCACTATGTGCCAGGAGCGGTCACGGACCGCCCCCGACACATTAACCCCCGGCACACTGTGATCAAAGATGATCGCAGTGTTCCGGCTTTACAGGGAAGCATCGCGCAGGGAGTGGGCTCCCTGCGGGCTTCCCTGAGACGATCGGTACAAGACGATGTGCTCACCTTGTACCGAGCATCTCCTCCCTGCAGGCCCCGGATCCAAAATTGCCACGGGGCTGCATCCGGGTCCTGCAGGGAGGTGGCTTCACAGCGCCTGCTCAGGGCAGGCGCCGGGAAACCTGGAGCTGTGCACGTCAGATCGCCGATCTGTCACTTTACTGTGATGCCCCCCCGGGGCAAAGTAAAAATGTAAAAAAATAAATACATTTACATGTGTAAAAAAAGTAAATAAATAAAAAAAATTCCTAAATAAATAATAATAAAAAAAAATATTGTTCCAATAAATACATTCCTTTAGCTAAACAATAAAAAACAATAAAAGTACACATGTTTAGTTTCGCCGCGTCCATAACGACCTGACCTATAAAACTGTCCCACTAGTTAACCCCTTCAGTGAACACCGTAAAAAAAAAAAAAAAAAGAGGAAAAAAACAACGCTTTATTATCATACCGCCAAACAAAAAGTGGAATAAGACGCGATCAAAAAGACGGAAATAAATAACCATGGTACCGCTGAAAACGTCATCTTGTCCCGCAAAAAACGAGCTGCCATACAGCATCATCAGCAAAAAAATAAAAAAGTTATAGTCCTCAGAATAAAGTGATGCAAAAATAATTATTTTTTCTATAAAATAGAGAACAAAATAAGAAAAAACGCTGCACTCACCGTTGTTAGTGATCAAGTCTTCTTTATTGCGACATACAGTTGTACATCTTCACGGCACGGGGGAGTTTAGTGGAGAAAGGACATGTGAGGCGGGACGACGGCTGTTTCGCGCTAGGTAATTGCGCTTCTATGGGACCCGTAGAAGCGCAATTACCTAGCGCGAAACGGCCGTTCCCGCCTCACATGTCCTTTCTCCACTAAACTCCCCCGTGCCGTGAAGATGTACAACTGTATGTCGCAATAAAGAAGACTTGATCACTAACAACGGTGAGTGCAGCGTTTTTTCTTATTTTGTTCTCAGGACTTGAAACCACTTTCTTACGCTAGCACCGCCGTCTTGAATACGTCCATGGGTGTGTAATCTGCAAGAAACTCCGAAGCTGAGTTGTGCCACTTCACTTTTTTCTACTATTGTACTTTTCTATAAAATAGTTTTTATCGTATAAAAGCGCCAAAACATAAAAAAATATATAAATGAGGTATCGCTGTAATCGCACTGACCCGAAGAATAAAACTGCTTTATCCATTTTACCAAAAGCGGAATGGAATAAATGCCCCCTCCAAAAGAAATTCATAAATAGCTGGTTTTTGGTCATTCTGCCTCACAAAAATCGGAATAAAAAGCGATCAAAAAATCTCACGTGCCCGAAAATGTTACCAATAAAAACGACAACTCGTCCCGCAAAAAAAAAGACCTCACATGACTCTATGGACCAAAATATGGAAAAATTATAGCTCTCAAAATGTGGTAACGCAAAAAACATTTTTTGCAATAAAAAGCGTCTTTTAGTGTGTGACAGCTGCCAATCAAAAATCCGCTAGAAAACACGCTATAAATAGTAAATCAAACCCCCCTTCATCACCCCCTTAGTTATGAAAAATTTAAAAATTTAAAAAATGAATTTATTTCCATTTTCCCATTAGGGTTAGGGTTAGGGTTAGGGCTAGGGTTAGGGTTGGGGCTACAGTTAGGGTTGGGGCTAATGTTTAGGGTTGGGGCTAATGTTAGGGTTAGGATTACATTTACAGTTGGGAATAGGGTTGGGATTAGGGTTAGGGGTGTGTCAGGGTTAAGGGTGTGGTTAGGGTTACAGTTGAGGTTAGGGGGGTGTTTGGATTAGGGTTTCAGTTATAATTGGGGGGTTTCCACTGTTTAGGCACATCAGAGGCTCTCCAAGCATGACATGGCGTCCGATGTCAATTCCAGCCAATTCTGCGTTGAAAAAGTAAAACCGTTCTCCTTCCCTTCCGAGCTCTCCCGTGCGCACAAACAGGGGTTTACCCCAACATATGGGGTATCAGTGTACTCAGGACACATAGGACAACAACTTTTGGGGTCCAATTTCTCCTGTTACCCTTGGGAAAATACAAAACTGGGGGCTAAAATATATTTTTTGTGTAAAAAAAAAAAAAAAAAAAAAAGGATTTTTTATTTTCACGGCTCTGCGTTTCAAACTGTAGTGAAACACTTGGGGGTTCAAAGTTCTCAAAACATATCTAGATAAGTTCATTGGGGTGTCTAGTTTCCAATATGGGGTCACTTGTGGGGGGTTTCTATGGTTTAGGTACATTAGGGGCTCTGCAAATGCAATGTGATGCCTGCAGACCATTCCATCTAAGTCTGCATTCCAAATGGCGCTCCTTCCCTTCCGAGCTCTCCCATGCACCCAAACAGTGGTTCCCCCCCCCACATATGGGGTATCAGTGTACTCAGGACACATTGGACAACAACTTTTGGGGTCCAATTTCTCCTGTTACCCTTGGTAAAATACAAAACTGGGGGCTAAAATATATTTTTTGTGTAAAAAAAAAAAAAAAAAAAAGGATTTTTTATTTTCACGGCTCTGCGTTATAAACTGTAGTGAAACACTTGGGGGTTCAAAGCTCTCACAACACATCTAGATGAGTTCCTTAGGGGGTCTACTTTCCAAAATGGTGTCACTTCTGGGGGGTTTCTATGTTTAGGCACATCAGTGGCTTTCCAAACGCAACATGGCGTCCCATATCAATTCCAGTCAATTTTGCATTGAAAAGTCAAATGGCGCTCCTTCCCTTCCGAGCTCTGCCATGCGCTAAATCAGTGGCTTACCCCCACATACGAGGTATCAGCGTACCCAGGACAAATTGGATAACTTTTGGGGTCCAATTTATTCTCTTACCCTTAGGAAAATAAAAAATTGGGGGCGAAAAAATCATTTTTGTGAAAAAATATGATTTTTTATTTTTACTGCTCTGCATTATAAACTTCTGTGAAGCACTTGGTTTGTCAAAGTGCTCTCCACACATCTAGATAAGTTCCTTAGGGGGTCTACTTTCCAAAACGGTGTCACTTGTGGGGGGTTTCAATGTTTAGGCACATCAGGGGCTCTCCAAATGCAACATGGCGTCCCATCTCAATTCCAGTCAATTTTGCATTGAAAAGTCAAATGGCGCTCCTTCGCTTCTGAGCTCTGCCATGCGCCCAAACAGTGGTTTACCCCCACATATGGGGTATCGGCGTACTCAGAACAAATTTTACAACAAGTTTTGGGGTCCATTTTCTCCTGATACCCTTGGTAAAATAAAACAAATTGGAGCTGAAGTAAATTTTTTGTGTAAAAAAGTTAAATGTTCATTTTTATTTAAACATTCCAAAAATTCCTGTGAAACACCTGAAGGGTTAATAAACTTCTTGAATGTGGTTTTGAGCACCTTGAGGGGTGCAGTTTTTAGAACAGTGTCACACTTGGGTATTTTCTATCATATAGACCCCTCAAAATGACTTCAAATGAGATGTGGTCCCTAAAAAAAAAAATGGTGTTGTAAAAATGAGAAATTGCTGGTCAACTTTTAACCCTTCTAACTCCCTAACAAAAAAATTTTGGTTCCAAAATTGTGCTGATGTAAAATAGACATGTGGGAAATGTTACTTATTAAGTATTTTGTGCGCCAAATTTCCGTTTTTTTCACAAATAAACGCAGGTAATATCAAAGAAATTTTACCACTATCATGAAGTACAATATGTCATGAGAAAACAATGTCAGAATCACTGGGATCCGTTGAAGCGTTCCAGAGTTATAACCTCATAAAGGGACAGTGGTCAGAATTGTAAAAATTGGCCCGGTCGTTAACGTGCAAACCATCCTTGGGGGTAAAGGGGTTAAAACCAAGCACACCCTTTTTTGTCTTGTGAAATTCTCAATAAGTTTGATGTGTCACATGACCCTCTTCACATTGGAAAAAATAAAATTGGATCCAAAATGTCCGACTTCAAAATGTCTGCTATTGTCACCACCCATCTTGAAAAGTTTTCCCCCTCCCATATACTACATCTGTGCCACAAACAGGAAGTTGATATCAGTAACCATTCCCATTTTATTAAGTGTATCCATATACATGGTCCACCCTATATCAATCCTTGAGAGACGGTTTTCACTGCCAGTCAATAGTATTGCTGTCCTGGTGATCACTGCTGTGTTCTGACCTTGTTTGTTCTGATTATGCCTGTTCTTTGACCTTGACTTGACTTCAAACTACCTGCTTGCTTTATGATTTTGTCTTTAACATTATCTCTTGGCTTTCACACTGCTTGACGACCCTTCTTGCCAGCTTGCACCATGGAACAGTAGCCGACTTTGTGGCGTATGCCCAGGGATTTCTGTATAAGTCCAGATCCCTGTATAAGAGTTAAATGCTGAAGGCCAAGGCAATCTCTGGGAAACTGAGTAGCTTGCTCCAAGCCTTTTTGTGGTAGCCATTTTGAGCTGCCAGGTGACTACAAACTGTGCTGGCATGACATTACCGTTCTTCAACTCTTCGGTGCACAAACTGCCTTTTGTTATAGCCAAATATTTCACATTTTGACTTATCAGTCCAGAGCACTTGTTACCATTTTTCTGCACACCAGTTCTTATGATTTCGTACCTAGTTAAGTTGCTTGACCTTATTTCCTGTTGAAGTTGTGGCATTCTTTCTTTCTTTCTTGCTTGTCCCACTGGTAGCTGCCAGTTCTGAGCTGATTGCACTGCTGGACATCTTCTGATTTCAAAGAAAAGCATGATGAATATTTCATCTTCTTCAGTAAGTTTCCTTGGCCAACCATTGTGTGTATGGTCCTCAACTATACTCATGTCTTGGTGCTCTTTCAAAAGAGTTTAAACAGCACATCTCATCTTGAAACCCCATTTGGCTTTGATTTTTTTTCCTGGAAGAGGCTTTGCTGATGCAGCATAACTACCTTCTTTTTTGTTGTGCTCAGTCTTACCTTGATGTATGACCTGAATCTGTCTTCCACAACCTCACCTTTGCTGCACAGTTTGACTGTTCCTCACCCAGTAAAAAGCTTCTACAAAACTGTTTAATGTATTGACTGCTTCAACCTGCATATTAAATGATAATTATCATCATTTTGGTATAATTGGTTACTCATACATCTGATTATAAACATTATAAACCTACAAAACCCCTGACTTTGTGCAAGTCTACCTAGAAGACATATTGCTGTTTTGAAGGCAAAGGCCACATCAAATACTTTGATTGAGATTTCTCTTTTGATCATTAACTTTGCATTTTGTTAATTGATAAAATTAAACTATTAATACTTGTGTTTTTGAAAGAATTCTTTCTTCGCAACATTTTTTGCACACCTGCCTAAAACAATGCCGAAAACATATAATCTAATGTGCAATACCTGGTAGGCTCAGATAATCACTTTTATGGATTAAAGCTGGCTTGCAAGTTAACCCCTTCCCAACATCCACTTTACATGTACGACGCAAGTCGGGAGCAAGCCCTATTCCCGGCAGATAATGGCTGCGTGTCATAGCTATTACCCACCAAGCCGATCTCCAGTCGCATCTTTAAAGCTGTTAAATGATGGTGCCAATCTCCGCAGTGGAATTAAAAGCACACTGTCACGGGGTCATTCTATTGGCCCATCAGTCTGCTCCGCAATGGGATCTTGGTTTGCTTTGGCATCGGGGGGGCTGCTGAAGAACCTTGTACCTGCCATCACAGAGCTCCATTGAAACCTAGTCTATGGCTGGGCTTCAATGGAGAGTGAGATTTCTTGATATATACAGCAATACTGTGGCATTGCTGCGTATAGTACAAGTGATCAGAATATTGTAGGTTCGAGTCCCCAATGGGGACTGACAAATATACTAAAAAGTGAAAAGCTATGTGAAGCTGGATGCGCAGAGGAGCTGACAAAAAGACACAAAGGCAGAACAAACAAATGTCATATTGGGCTTAAACTGTATATTAAGTGCAATTCCTGTGCAGATTTGGAACAGTTTTGCTATCCCCTAAATGAAAAGGGTTATCATTGGAAAAATCCCTGTGTTTGGTTTCTATTTTAATGTTTCATTTTTGAGGATTATAGGCCAAACATGTCGTGAAGAATTAGGATTTCAAATGATCAGGTTATATTATTTTTGTCCTTTAAAAGTATATTTATATATATATAACTTTTCTAATTATTACAACTTTCAGTTGTCTTAAAGATAAAAAAGCAACAAATGCATTTCTCTATTACATGCACAAAAGAAGTGTCTGGAGAAAGGCTGCTGAAAGCTTTGAGCGCTGCGGGGTGACCTTATGTCTGGGGGATATGGAATAAAACACAACATGGCTTGTTTTCACTAATGCACAACACTTGCTTGCCTCACTGGAGCCTCGGCCACAGGATATGTCACTGTGAATTCTTTTCATCCTTGCGTCCAAATAAAAATCTCATAAATAGAATATCTTCATATACCCGGATCCTCTGTAAATGTTGGCGCGAGTGCATGTATTGCTTTCCAAGCAGCGGAGGAATTTACTGGCTTCTCCCAAACAGAGAGAGATTCTTGAGAGGCAATTAATTGTCATGATCTGAAACCTTTTACCTGCATGTCATTTTTTTATTATAGATACCGTATGTAGCATCTGCTGTGATTATTAGAAAATTACAGCATTTACTGCTAAAATATATCATTCATGGTTACCAACCTCTGTGCCTCTGCGCCAGTTAAAATCATTTTCTGCATATGAGTTCACTTTACATATTGATTAATAATAATAATAAATATAAAAAAATTGGGAATATTTTCTATTACTTATCAAGCATTCATTTTTCCTGAGTTACATTATGTATTACTTTCCAGAGCTGTATTCACAGTTCTGTAGGCTTCAGAGCTGAAATCGCTCAGTATTGCTGATGATTGTTCTCATGATCTTCATTCACTGCAGTTATAGAAGTAATGTAAGAAAAAAGAACCACATACCAGGAACTCAGTTAAAGGAAATCTGTCACCAAGTTTTAGCCACTTGATCAAAGAGCAGCATATGTAGAAGCAGAGACCCTGATTCTAGCGATGTGTCACTTACTGGACTGCTTGCTGTATTTCTTTATAAAGTCACTGTTTTATCTGCAGGAGATTATCACTAGAGAACTAGTAAACCTGTTGCCTGGTAGTCATCCATATTCATGAGCTCTGTATATCACCACCCTCACCACTGATTGGCAGCTTTCTGTGTACACTGTGCATAGGCAGAAAGCTGTGAGCAGGGTTATACAGAGCTTAACATTTGGAGAACTGGTAGGTCTGCAGCAGTTAAAAGAGTTCTCTGCAGTTCTGGCAGTGTTGGCACTCGCTGTCCTGGGGCACACGTGAGGTTGTGACGTTTTGCGAGCCTTCCGGCCAATCAGTGTTATCTTCATTTTCTCCGTCATCAGACATATAAGTAATCAAGAGTAAATAAGAACAGCTGCAGCTCTGACTTCCTCTTGATTACGGTACTTATTAATCCAAAGATGGAGAGAGTGAAGACCCCATCAATTGGCATCTTTCTGTGTACACTGTGCATAGGCAGAAAGCTGCCAATCAGTGGTGGGGCGGGTTATACAGAGCTCATAAATACCTAGCAACAGGCTTACTAGTCCTCTAGTGACGATTTGCTGCTGATAAAACAGTGAATTTCTAAAAAAAATACAGCAAGCAGCCCAGTAAGTGACACATTGTTGGAATCAGGGTCTCTGCCTCTAGATGATTTCAGATGAGGTAGCAAAAATCTGGTGACAAATCCTCTTTTTCATTGACTGTTCCCAATGACAAGGAGCAGAATACAAGATTCCAATTCAGAATCAGGGCAACCTAAGGAATGCATTTACATAGTTGATCTTTTTGTACATTATCGTCACGATTCCACCCCTCAGTGTGTCTGGGATGCAGTTACTGACAGCTCGGCCATCCAATCCGGTACAGGGGCGGCCTGAAGCTGTCAGTACTGTTACTGACGGCTCGGCCATCCAATCTGGTACAGGGGCGTGCTGAAGCTGTCAGTACTGTTATTGACAGCTCGGCCGTCCAATCCGGTACAGGGGCGAGCTGAAGCTTTCAGTACTGTTATTGACAGCTTTCCTCATATGCAGTCTCGGTGACAGCGCCTGTGCGGCCGCCCTGCTTGTGATTCCCAGCCCCGCAGTGACTTATGATTTATTCACATTGCGGGGCTGGGAATCACAGGCAGGGCAGCCGCGCAGGCGCAGTCAGCTGGGCTGCATATGAGGAAAGACGGGCAGCGCTCACTGCGCCTGCACCAGGCAGGGGAAAAGAGCGCAGGCGCCGGCTATTTTGAAAACAGCGGTGAGGAGGAGGCGGCGCCAAGAAGATGTGAGTGACGTCTGTGTGGCGTCTGCAGCAGGGGGGAAACGCCGGCCTCCTTGACGGAAGACCAGGTATTTCTGACAAATTATAAAACGGATTATTTCTCTAGTTACAGCACCCAGAACTAAAAGAGCCACCTTGTCAGAATGCAGCATTACTACTGCACAAGGTGGCTCTTTTAGTTTGAAAGACTGGGGGGGGGGGGGGGGGGGGGTGACAGGTTCCCTTTAAGGGTGTTGTCCATGTTTTACATACTGATGGTCTCTCATTAGAATAGGTCATCAATATTAGATGGGTGGGGGTCCGATATTCTCCCCACTCCCCCACACACACACTGATCAGCAGTTTTCAGCATCCTGCGCACAGCTGATCTTCGGGTATGCCTGATGTCTGGACCTTAGTGATCTTGATCTGATATTAATGACTTATTATAAGGCGAGGTCATCAATAATAGGTCCTGAACTAACCTTTTAGCAAGGAGGCTTAAAAGCTGATGATGGTTGTTTATTTATGATGGGGGTAATCAAGGATAATTAACTCTGGAATGAAGACTTTTCCAGGTTCAAGTAGAATTTGTCCAGGATCACAGAGTCCTCTGATTACCTGAACAGTGCCACATTAGTCTGTGGGCAGTACTGGTACTACAGCTCAGATCCTTTCACTTGAGTGGAACTAACAGACAGTTTATAGACAGGTATGGAGCCGTTTCTGGGGAACAGGCAGACCCTTATTTCTAATCTCATTTTACCCCTTTAAGGTGTCATAACAGGCAGCATTTTTTTCCTGACTTTTTTAATTTCCTCCTATAGAGCTTTATTTTATTTTGTATATTATATTGACCTTCATTATACTGTATTTTGATTATTTTTTATGAATCAACGTTCGTTGCATTTCTTTCACATTACAACACAAGTGATGAATGTTTAAATTATATAATTTGTCAAAACCAAAGGGGAAACGCCAGAAAAAAAAGAAAAGAAATACATGTGGATACAAGAAGAAAAAATGCCTTAAGAAGATGAGAAGAGATGTCTGCACCTTATGAGACACCCACTTACACTCTGCTGTATTTCTTTTTTTTATGTCTATTTACATAAAAATACATGCGGAAATATTGCAGTTTTCTCAAATACTGACATCTAGTGGCCAATAGAATGGACTACGCTACAATATTTCTCCTATTACTGCACGCTACAAAAGTGAGTGTTATAGCTGTCACTGGAAAGTGGTAGATTATTAACTGCAATTGATATACCCTAAAATAAGACCTTGTGATTCCATTTGTAATAGGATAGTATAACTTGCATTTCAAAAATCTTCAGAAAACATAAACCTCCCTCCCCAGCTTGCTGTATGTTTCCAAATCTGTAATTACTTTGCTATAAATACAGTCATCTTTACAAAGCCATCGCTGATCGTTAATCCCTATCTGCCTGGGGACGTCTGCTTTGGTGGATGTTAACGGATTATGCAACTTACTTTTAATACAATGGGATTTAAAGGGATTTTTTTTCTTCTCCAAAAGTATTTTATATGACACATATTGCCAAATGTACAGTCGGATCATGATCCTAATATAAAAGCTTTTCTTTCTGTAAATATGTTTAAAACTCACAATATGAGAGTTTCTTGCGAAAAAGAGGAGGTCATAAAACACAGAAGATTGTGATACATTGCTCCATACCGGACCGCACGCATGTAAACGAATAACCTAATGAAAATGAATGAAAACAATGCAAGACACCCCTGACAAGGAGAATCCAAACTCAGCCAAGCAATACCTTATTGTATAGGTATAAAGAGCAGCAGATGGGTCTCTGGCCGCCGATAACCCGGTGTATCGAGGCTCATGTCTCCTTTTCTTAAATGGGTAAAATTGCAAAGAATTTGTAAAAACAAGAAACTTACACAACTTACTAAAAATCCTTATCAAGAACAAAGTGATTTTTAATTCTATTGTGGCCTGTTCATTGCCTAGATTACCAGCCACTGTGCAGTCTCAGCGGTGGTCAGTTTCCTAGGTAATGACAAAGATAAAGACAAAAAAGTATGGAGATTCTATGGCATCACCTTATCACAATAACAATTTTATTCAATATAGATAAATGCTACATAAAAACCAGTGAAGTAATAGACTAATTAAAAACAATTAAAAAGACACAAATTGCCCTCACATGTATAAACGCCGATGTAAGACCATAATGGGGCTTATCACCTACCCTCATTAGCCTTTTATTAGGCTTTTATAAACCAGACTCCGCACTAAATACCTCTGTATATATCTATTGTTTAGATAAGCTGCCCATTCGGCTGTCATACAGTGTGCATATTTAGCCCCATGTTGGGCATTTCTTCTACTATACCATTTTCTTGTATAGATATAGCTGCATATTGGTATATAGTTAGGAGTCTGGTTTATAGAAACATTATGTGCATATCCAGTGCTACATTGGGCATTTCTCATATTACACCATTTTTTCCATAGACATGCTATAATTTGCATACTGGTATATAGTGAGGGGTCTGGTTTATAAAAACCTTGTAAACTATTATCGGCTAATGAGGATAAGTGTTAAGCCTGTTCATAAGGTGTAAGTTGTTATTATGGTCTTCTGCCGGTGTTTATACATGTTTGAGCATTTTTTGCCTTTTCAATTGTTTTTAATTAATTGTTTCACTGTTTTATGTGTCATTTATTTATATTGAAGACAATTATTATCTTAATAATGTGATCCAATAGCACTTGCATACTTCTTTTCTCTTTTTCGTTCTCATTATTTGCCTCACTATGCGCTAGATTGATCCCTATAGTTGGGTGGTGCCCTCATATCCATACAGTTATGACAGTTTCCTAGGTAAGAAGCATCTGCACAACTGGAAACTCTGTTTTGAGCCTGCAAGCACCACTTCAACCACCTTCCGCGTCCCTGTGCTTCTCCCATGTTGCAGAGGTGACGCTGCCTCTGCCAGCAGCCTGGAAGAGAGCACGGGGCAGACGAGTGATGAGACCAGACCACTAGTCTAAACTATCAATCTTCAGGAATAGGAAGCTCATAATCTAGTGAGCAGTGCGTTCTTGAAGAAACAAGATGATAAAATGCTTACATTGATGTACAGGGTAGCCACTTGTAGACAGCACAAGACAATTCTCTTTCTTTGTAGAACTCCACTTCGGGCTCTCATTGTTTTTTTGTTCATATGAAAAGAGTTAATACGATAAATTGCAAATTTGATATAAATAAAATTCTTCAAAGGAAACTGTTATGAAATAGGACTCATCCCCTTCTCAATCCACATATGTTTCCCCCTTTTAAAATAACAACACACATACTCACCTCCGGTGCTAGCACTATTCCAGTGGTGTCAGTACTGGCTTTCCCGTCAATCGCATCACAGTGTGATGTCACGTGATCACTGCAGCCAATCAGAGGGAGCATCACCTTTCCTACCTTTGGACAAATCACTTACACCTGGAGGAAGTGAGTGCTGCTGCTCTCTCTCTCTTCCTTCTGATGTATAGTGGCATGTAAAAGTTTGGGCACCCCTGATGGCACTAGAGTTCTAGTCCTCTTTCTCTCTGAAGAGTCTATTTGCATATTTTCCAGAGGAGCATTGCGGCTTTAAGCCTCCTCATCTCGGCATGCTTAACATGTCACTCTCCGCAATGAGAAACGTTACTTCTTGGCACCCCTGATCAAAATTGTTTTTGCAATCAGTTAAGCAAGTTGAAGATGAAATGATTCCTAAAAGGTCTAAAGTTAAAGGTGACATTTAATTTGCAATTTAGGCCTTATATATAATTGTAATTATAATATATATATATTGTCATTTGTTTCATTATAAATAATTACAAAAATGAAGATGGACCAATGCAAAAGTTTGGGCTCTCCTGGAGATTTGTGTGCTCAGATAACTTTAACCAAGGTTTCAGACCTTAATTAGCCTGTTAGGGTTATAGCTTGTTCACTATCATCGTTAGTAAAGGCTGGTGATGCAAAATTCCCCACTCTGAAAAGGGAGGACGACCACAAAGCAGGAGAAGGCTATAAGTAGATAGCAAAGCATTTTCAAGTTGTTGTTTCCTCAGTTTGAAATGTAAATAAGAAATGACCATTAATAGGAACAGTGGAGGTCAAGATAAAGTCTGGAAGACCAAGCAAAATTTCAGTGAAAGCTGCTCATAGTATTGCTGGAGAGGCAAATCAGAACCCCCACTTGACTGCAAAAGATATTCAAAAATATTTAGCAGACTCTGGAGCTGTGGTACATTGTTCTACTGTTCAGAGACACCTGCACAAATATGACCTTCATGGAAAAGTCAATAGAAGAAAACCTCTCCTGCATCCTCACCATAAAATTCAGAGTCAGAAATATGCAAAAGAACATTTCACAGGTTGAGGGAAGAATGGATTCAATGAAATTTCAACATATTCTTGATGCAAAATGATGATGAGCTGTAAAAAACCTGAAGTTGAAAAGAGAATGACTTCTACGAATGGATAATGATCCTAAACACACATCAAAATCTACAATTAACCACCTCAAAAGGCGCAAGCTGAAGGTTTTCCAATGGCCCTTGCAATCATTTGATCTAAACAGCATTGAAAATCTGTGGCTAGACCTCAAAATAACAGTGCATGTAAGACGACCAAGGAATCTCACAGAACTGGAAGAATTTTCCAAGGAATAATGGATGAAAATCCCTCAAACAAGAATTGAGAAACTCTTGGCTGGCTACAAAAAGCGTTTACAAGCTGTGATACTTTCAAAAGGGGGTGCTATTAGGTGCTAACCATGCAAGGTGCCCAAACTTTTGCATTGACGCATTTTTATTTTTGTCATTTTTAAAAATGTAAAAGATGAAAAAATATATTTTTTGTTTAAAAAATCTTTAACTTTAGGCCTTTTAGATATCATTTCATCTTTAACTTGCCTAAATGTTCACAATAATAGTAATTTTTACCAAGGTTACCAATTTACATGCCAGTGTATGTGATACTGCAAGGGTGTGGACTGCACTGTCGCTTTACTACCACTGAAGACACCAATCATGTCATGTGTATTGCATAATGTGAATAATGTTGAGCGTATCTCAGTGTATATTGTGCCCTCCGGCACCTCACAAGTGGCATAGATGGCAGGATGGAATCATGCATCAAGAAGACTTGACAAATGTGGGGAAGGTTCCTGTGAAAATAAAGATGATGGCCGCAGGTGGGCTCAAGATGGTGGGTGGTGGCTCACGAGGCACAGGAAGCTCCACCTATCGTGGGCGATGACGCATCAAAAGGGTGCGAAAATCCATCCGGCCTGGGAAGGGGCCTGTATGGAGCAGTCGGCCTGTAGTGAGCCATGCCACCTCCTATGTGCGTGGGGGAAGAAGAAACCATGCAGCGTCCCAAAGGAGAACAGGAGGAGACTCCCAAGAAATGGGTAGGTAATCCAAAAGTAGCTTGCCTTGGAAGAGGAAAAGCAACAAAGAAATACACCAATGGGGGGGTGGGCTGGTGCCATTGTTGGTGAGCAAGGGGAAGAGCAAAGAACAGACAATGTAGCAATGCAGGTGCTCTGTGGAAAGAGATGGCCGGATCTACGGCATCGCTCTTTATGGAGGACCAGGACGGTTGGAAAGGAAACCTAGGATGGCTCGATAAGTGGAGGAGGTATGACCAGGTGGCCTTATGATACTGCAGCTCCAGAATCCGGAGCCTGATTCCAAGGTGGAGGAGGCCATGTCTGTGTGGCCATGGCCCTGCGGAAGGACAGAACGCCTAAAGTCTCTGATGACGTACTGACTGGTGAGTAGTACTTTACAGCTCCCTAAGGAGCAGCCATTCGACCACATGTATGGGAAATCTTGTTACAAAGAGACCTGAGTCTGAAAGCAGCCGCGATATTCAACTTGGGACCAAAAGTTAAAGGTATGCCATGTAAAGCCCCTGACCAGGACTTCCGATGTTGGTCGAGAATGACCCAATGTTTTGTGTCCCTCCTGCTTTGTTTTGCACACATTTTGTGTTTCACCCCGTTTTGTTTTGCACACCTTTGCGCATCCCCCTGATGGATTAAGGGGCTGTGAACTGCTAAAGTGTTGCAAACTCTTTTTGTCCTGATGGACTGTGCACATTGCTCCATGGACTCCGTCCCATTCCCCCTGGACTCTGTCCCATTTTGTCTATGAACTTTGCCCCAAGGAACTGTGAGCCTGCCACTTGGGTGGCATTGTGCAAATAAAGGGACTGTTGTTCTCAAAACGGGAATGAAATGGACTACCTAATGTTCCTGCTGGGTTAGAATTTTGTGGACTGTGTCTTTGTCACAAGGACATATGTTTGGGGGGAGGGGATAGATGACCCGATGTCCCAACAGGGTTGAAAAAATTGGACGGTGGCCATGGACTGATGGGCCATTGTTGTGTAGGCCTGCAATCCCCAAAAATTTGAACTCAATGGGACCAGGGTCAGCGCTAACCGGTAAAAGACAGTATACACCTCTGGAAGAAGAGACCAGTATTTTATGTGTTTTTATGTGCATTGGTGTCTTCCAGGATCCTGAATGGTCAAGGATGACCATGTTTAAAGAGGGGAGGAATGTAAGGATGGGGACTGTACTGTCGAGTTCCTGCCTCTGAAAACACCAATCGTGTCATGTGTATTTTGTGTATTGTATAATGTGAACAGCGTCATGCTTCTTTTGGTATATTATGTGTCATGTGATATGTTTGCCTATGCTGTGTGTATAAGTAATGTAAAAGTAATGCTTAGGGTTGGTATAGTGACTGTAGTTAGTGACTGTAGTTAGAGAAGCAATGTTAGGGTAAGATAGAGTGTAATATGCTTAGTGAATAGCATTACAGTGCATGGTGTTATAAGATGCATAGTGTTTGTAAGGGAGATCTGCCCAGTAACAGAGTGCAGGGACAGATACAGTTAATGTTTGGGACTAGCCCACAGTGGGAGGTTCTAGCGCCAGGGAAGCTGACTGGTTCCTGTTTGAAGGGAGCTGGAGTTTGTTGTGTAGTATGAGAAGGTCAAGTTCAAGGTGCAGTGTGTTGACAACACAATGAGTACATATTGTTCAGGGCGGTATGAGACATTAAAATATTCCCAACTAGGTACGTGTATTACACACAGTTAGGATTCGGCAAGTTGCAGTGATTGCCAAAGATTTCATCAGGAGTGGACAAGCTTATTAATACAGAGCTATAACCGGCCCATTGCTACTAGTCTACCTTTCTAAGATAATGTCACAGTGTGCGCAGTATGCTTAGGAAGATTACACGTGATGTACTAAAGAAGCACTAATAACTTACACACTGACATTTCTTAGTTTCCACTTATCAGCCCTTTTGCCATCAAAATAACAAACGCAAGTGTTCTGTTTTATTAAATATATTTCCGAGATGATAATTTGAATAATGTGGAGACCACAGGAGGAATCGCAGGAGGAATGCAACCAAAAATATTGATTTTTAGCACACGAACATGAAAAGCAATGATGAAGGAAATCAGCGTCAGGTACATATATGCACAAAAGGGGATTTAGGGACAAGCTGATGATTGATTATACACCTACAGTGACTGAAGACTTATACCCTAAGGCTGGACAAGGCCTTTAATACACGTGTGCGTGAGCCCTAAATAGTCCGATTCCCATCAGATTTTAGGCAGTTGTTATTTGTGCAATTTCCTAACATATGAGTTAATTTCACCATGACATACAAAGGTTATCATATAGCACTGAGTGAATTAAACTCCAGATTTGCTGCTGCCACTCGCTTACTATGGAAAGAAATCTCGGGATCTTGCATCACTGACCAAATCATTACAATCCCAGGAGCTTTTATTGAAAGCCACAAATCAACAAAACCTCATTTCCATTTTCTGCCCGACGTCTTACAAGCACAATTCTATCTGCCAAATCCTTCCGATGCCTGGTATTAGTTATCCTCCTATTCTGCGCTAATACGGAGCGCATACATTTACAGCCACGCTGATCTCATATGCGGGATGGTGTATTTCGTCTCGGTAATCCGATGCCTCATACAACCCTGAGCTTTCATTACTGGATCCATCAAAAGTTTCAATTTGTAATGGGCTTGTTATTTTGTGCAGTCCTCTCCAGTTACCGGGTCCACGCGGTCAGGATAGGGTCACCACACACAGCGTAGATCCACACCATCTACATAAAGCCCTGGAAATGAGACTTCCTGTTGCCAACTTCATGATAATTAATATGCATTGCAGAAGAAAGCAATTTATGTAAAGGGCTGCATGTGTGACAGGAATTGAATGAAAAATATACTACAAATCAATGTTTCTTTTCTAAGCAATCTTCCCACTCATTTTCTCACCATATGCAATATATACATGGGACTAAAAGTGCATCCGGCAAAGTCGTTAGACAACAGTGCCCTCTAGTGACAACATGCTAGTATTATTGCTCGCCCATGATTATTCTTTGTGCCGTTGGTGAGTTATTGGGCAATATCAATTATTGATGGCATTTTTAATTTAGCATTTCTACTTGAAAACATTTTTTATGCAGTGTGACAGTACAGTACAATACTTTAGTACTGCGTTTGATGGATGGAAATTCTAAATGAAGACATTGAAAGGATATTGCCAAAAAGAAAGTGTATTACAGATTTACCCAGCTGTTTCTATAACTCCCATATAGTTTTATTCAACATGCTTAACCACTCAAAGGGTCTTGTTATTTTAGAGTGGAAGGAAACCCCCGCTGGTCTAATATGTATCATCTATGCAATGAATTAATAATAATAATTGTTATCAGTTTAAATGGATATTTATCACCTATTCTATTCCTAGCTTTGCCTTAACCCCTTCACCCCCGGAGCTTTTTCCGTTTTTCCGTTTTCGTTTTTCGCTCCCCTTCTTCCCAGAGCCATAACTTTTTTATTTTTCCGTCAATTTGGCCATGTGAGGGCTTATTTTTTGCGGGACGAGTTGTACTTTTGAACGACATCATTGGTTTTAGCATGTCGTGTACTAGAAAACAGGAAAAAAATTCCAAGTGCAGTGAAATTGCAAAAAAAGTGCAATCCCACACTTGTTTTTTGCTTGCCTATTTTGCTAGGTTCACTAAATGCTAAAACTGACCTGCCATTATGATTCTCCAGGTCACTACGAGTTCATAGACACCTAACATGACTAGGTTATTTTTCACCTAAGTGGTGAAAAAAAAAATTCCAAACTTTGCAAAAAACAAAACAAAACAAAATTGCGCCATTTTCCGATACTCGTAGCGTCTCCATTTTTCGTGATCTGGGGTCAGGTGAGGGCTTATTTTTTGCGTGCCGAGCTGGCGTTTTTAATAATAGCATTTTGGTGTAGATACGATCTTTTGATCGCCCGTTATTGCATTTTAATGCAATGTCGTGGCGACCAAAAAAACGTAAATCTGGCGTTTCGAATTTTTTTCTCATTACGCCATTTAGCGATCAGGTTAATGCTTTTTTTTTATTGATAGATCGGGCGATTCTGAACCCGGCGATACCAAATATGTGTAGGTTGGGGTTTTTTTTATTGATTTATTTTGATTGGGGCGAAAGGGGGGTGATTTAAACTTTTATATTTTTTTTATTTTTTTCACATTTTTAAAAACTTTTTTTTTTTACTTTTGCCATGCTTCTATAGCCTCCATGGGAGGCTAGAAGCAGGCACAGCCCGATCGGCTCTGCTACATAACAGCGATCATCAGATCGCTGTTATGTAGGAGAATTGCAGGTGTGCTGTGAGCGCCGACCACAGGGGGGCGCTCACAGCCACCGGCAATCAGTAACCATAGAGGTCTCAAGGACCTCTATGGTTACAATGGAGGAGCATCGCCGACCCCCGATCATGTGACGGGGGTCGGCGATGCGCTCATATCCGGCCGCACGGCCGGATGCGGTAGTTAAATGCCGCTGTCTGCGTTTGACAGCGGCATTTAACTAGTTAATAGCGGCGGGTGATCGCGATTTCACCCGCCGCTATTGCGCGCACATGTCAGCTGTAAAAAACAGCTGACATGTCGCGACTTTGATGTGCGCTCACCGCCGGAGCGCACATCAAAGCGGGGGTCCCGACATGTGACGTACTATTCCGTCACATGTCGGGAAGGGGTTAAAATAAAGAAAATGTCTTAAAAAAGGTAATCAAAAACTGCCCCCAGCTTACTTGTGTTAATTTACCCTGAGGGCAAGTGCAGACGGCCATATTAACTGTCAGAGTGCAATCCAACAAGACACCTCACTCGGACCAATGTTAGTCTACGGGGCCATGCACATGTCTAAGGAACAAATCACAGTATGTCCGAGTTTGATTCAATATTTGGATCACACTCGGCCATGCAATCAATGAGTGCGTGAGAAACATCGGACTGCATTTGGACGACATCTGACTGCAGTCTGATTTCTGCAGACTGACACAATGGAGAAGATGGAGACTTTTTTCTCCATCTTCTCCTCATCCAAGAGGATCAGATCACACTGTGCTCAAGCTCTGCTCAGAGTTTGATCAGATTGGCATAAAATCTCCTGGATGAGAGAATATACGGCCGTCTGCACGAGCCCTTAAAGTGAAGCAGTCATCAGAAAATTACCTAATGTTTAAATGTGATTTTCATATTGAGAAAAAAAAAATGACAAAAAATGGGACAGATGGGGCATGCAACAGTTAAAGAAAACAACCACAAAATGCCATAAAAAACAGCATGGTATTTATTAACTCATGATTCTTATTTTTTCACTACAATTCTGGCTGCTGCTGTAAATTCTTGCAGCAACTAAAGCATGGAACGATCCTGTAGATATAGACAAGTTCAGCCGCCAGTTTTATATGGACCCTGGAGAGATGTTGTCATTGTAGTTATGGATCAAGCATGTCTGATTTCAGTCTTTGATTCCCTGAGATAAGCCCATGCCAGAGAAGTCTGACAGCGACTTTCTCATGGAGAACACAGGTGCACTGGACAGAGCGAGAGAGCTGCCGGATGAACCGTCAGCCGAAGCATCGACAGCTGACAGCCATCTGTGGTGTATGGGGGGCTTAACCCCATTCTGATAAGCAACGCCCTATAGATAATGTCCTTTACAAACCACGTAAAGGTGACGGGGCTCTTTTTGTAGCGTGCCATTTATTACTCCTAAATGCTATCTTAGGCCGGGGTCACACTTGCGAGTTCAATGCGAGAAACTCAAACGAGTTTCTCGCATGAGGTCCCAGCACTGGCGCCGGCACTCGGGACTGCAGCTTGCAGCTGCATGTATCTCTATGCAGACACACGCTCCAGTCCTGAGTGCTGGCGTCAGTGCTGCGACCTGATGCTAGAGACTCGTGTGAGTTTTTTGCATTGAACTCGCAAGTGTGACCCCGGCCTAACTGTGAATACCGCATGTTTTTATGCGCGGAGAGATTATGGTGAAGGTTAGAGTTTCTAGAGAATCCATGATGATAATAGCACAACCCCTAGCAAAAATTATGCAATCACCGGCCTCGGAGGATGTTCATTCAGTTGTTTAATTTTGTAGGAAAAAAGCAGATCACAGACATGGCACAAAATTAAAGTAATTTCAAATGGCAACTTTCTGGCTTTAAGAAACACTAAAAGAAATCAAGAACAAAAAATGTGGTACTCAGTAATGGATAGTTTTTTTAACCAAGCATAGGGGAAAAATTATGGAGTCGCTCAATTCTGAGGGAAAAAATTATGGAATCATGAAAAACAAACAAAAAAAACACTCCAACACATCACTAGTATTTTTAGATGGTACATGGATGGATCATGGATTTCTGTTTTTTCTCAGACCCTTTCACTCATATGGGCAAGTTTGGTCAGCAGGTAGGATCAAAGTAGGACATTGTCTTTTTTCACCATCGATCTGGAAAAAAAATGCATACTTGAAAAAAGCCATAGAATATAATGTTTTGACGTCTTATCTGTTAACAAAAAATGTGCGTGAAAACTGGCCATGCACATGAGGCCTAAGACGGCCTCGTGCTACAAACGGCCTGAGCAAGCCTTATCTTTAGTTATAAAACCATTGACATAACAACTTGTACTTTCAGGGATCATCGATTACATTTTAGCTTTCACATCAATCAAATCATTATAAGATTGATTTATTTATAGCCACAAAGTCAGCTCCCTATGACGACAATGCTTTAGTCCCAGCGCCCATCACCATGGCACACGTACAGCAGTGTGACACGAGGAATAACACGCCAGGAGCAGGCTATGAGCTGCCACACCCTGGATGGTGCTATGTGAGGCCGGTTTCACACGTCAGTGATTCCGGTACGTGAGGTGACAGTTTCCTCACATACCGGAGACACTGACACACGTAGACCCATAAAAATCAATGCATCTGTTCAGATGTCATTGATTTTTTGCGGACCGTGTCTCCGTGTGCCAAACACGGAGACATGTCAGTGTTCGTGGGAGCGCACGTTTTACACGGACCCAATAGAGTCAATGGGTCCGCGTAAAACACGGACCTCACACGGACATTCTCCGTCTGGGGTCCGTGTGCGTGCAGGAGACAGCGCTACAGTAAGCGCTGTCCCCCCCCACATGGTGCTGAAGCCGCGATTCATATCTTCTCTGCAGCAGCGTTTGCTGTATAGAAGATATGAAGAATAGTGTTAAAAATAAAGATTTAGGTGTCCGCCGCCCCCCCACCCCCTGTGCGCCCCCCCGCTGGTCAGAAAATACTTACCCGCCTCCCTCGCTCCTTCCTGGTCTGACCGCGCCTCCTACTGTATGCGGTCACGTGGGGCCGATCATTTACAATCATGAATAGTCGGCTCCGCCCCTATGGGAGGTGGAGCCACATATTCATGACTGTAAATGATCGGCCCCACGTGACCGCATGCAGGAGAAGCCGCGGCCAGACCAGGAAGCAGCGAGGGAGGCGGGTAAGTATTTTCTGACCAGCGGGGGGGCGCACAGGGGGTGGGGGGGCGGCGGACACATGGATCTTTATTTTAAACACTATTATTCATATTTTCTCTGCAGCAAACGCTGCTGCAGGGAAGATATGAATCGCAGCTTCAGCACCATGCAGAGTGGGTACCACACGCTCCGTGTGGTACCCACTCGCCATACAGGCGGCACACGTGTGCCGCACGTATGGCCTCCGTGAGTTCCCAGGCACACGGACACGGATAACTCCGGTACCGATTTATTCCGGTACCGGAATTATCTGGACGTGTGGGACAGCCCTGAGAGAGGTTCTCATATTGCCTAATCTATGGCAGTGCTGTTATATAATGAGCTGTGGGAGATGGTCGTCTTGGGTTTTATTCAGGCCTCTGTAAGTCTATGTATACATTCAGCACTGGCAATGCCTCCTTTAAAGCAAAGAATGGGGCGCAGCTCTTGTGTCCCTTTAATGTCATTCATTTTTCATCAATATAATTTGCAAAAATAGTAGACGCTAATCCCAGACTCTGCACCTTCCAATTCTGCAAAGCTATTAGAAATTTAAAGGGAACCTGTCATCTGATTCATGCTACCCAGACAGCTAGCAGCATGAATCATAGCCTGGCAGCGTGATTACTGCCAATTATATTTTTCTCGGACATGCTCAAAAATTTTGGAGAAAACATAGTATGAAGAGCTGGCTGGGGGAGAAAGCTGGAGATGAGAATAGGAGAATAGTCTGTGAGTCTGGTTGACTTTTTCAGGTATCCTAGAGGTGAATGACAGATCTCTCCCCTAGTTAAAGACCTGTCCATCACCAGAAGCGGCGTTGGGAAAAGCCGGTTGGAGGTACCGCCGGACTAGTCTTGTCTCCGGTTAGATTTTCTAACTACCGTATTTTCCTGTAAGACGCATCGAACCATTGTTATGTATACCCCTCCTCACATGTAAAGCCCCATGGAATAAATGGCGCTATAATAATAAATAATAATAATGATCGACGGCATTGAAGTTGTTAGACGCCTGTTCCCGAGTTTCTTTACAACGGCTGAGGAAGAATGATGGGTACACATAGTCCTCAATACAGTATAATGCAGCTCCCATACAGTATAATGGACTCCCCATGGTCCTTGATAGAGTATAATGTAGCCCCCTCACAGTATACTGCAACCCCCCATGCACACAGTATAATGCAGTCCCCTCAGAGTATACTGCAGCCCCATCAGAGTATACTGCAGCCCCACATACACAGAGTATAATGCAATCCCCTAAGAGTATACTGCAGATACACACAGTATAATGCAGCCCCCCATGCACACAGTATATTGCATCCCACACACAGTATAATGCAGTCCCCCTCCAAACACACAGTATAATGCAGCCCCCTCCACACATATTATAGTGCAACTTCCCCAACATACATTACAGCTCCCTCCCAGCACACAGTACAGTGCAGCTCCCCCAAACACACAGAACAGTGCAGCTCACTCCCAGCACACACTATGGTGCAGCACCCTCACAGCACATACTATAGTGCAGCACCCCCCAACACACAGTACAGTGCAGCTCCTTCCCAGCAAACAGTATAGTGCAGCTCCCCCCAGCGCACAGTACAGTTCAGGTCCCTCCCCGCACACAGTATAGTGCAGCCCCCCAGCACACAGTATAGCGCAGCTTAACCCCAGCATGCAGTACAATGCAGCTCTCCCAACACACAGTATAGTGCCTCTCCCCCAACACACAGTAAGGTGCAGCTCCCCCAAAACAAAGTATAGTGCAGCTCTCCTAACACACAGTATAGTGCAGCTCTCCCAACACATGGTATAGTGCAGCTCCCTCAATACACAGTATAGTGCAGCTCCCTCAACACACAGTACAGTGCAGTTCCCTGTTGTGAATTCTGTTTGTGCGCTCCCCCGGTGGTGCTTTATGGTAGTGCCACTTATTTGCCTTCTTCTATCCTTGATCACCTGTTGACACCCATTAGGGGAGTTTCCTATTTAAGGCTGCTTGGCTGCTGGTCTGATGCCGGCCAACAATGTATCAGTAGCATTCTGTTGCATTCTCCTGCCTCAAGATCCTGTTCAGCTAAGTTGAATTTTGTTTCTAGTTTATGCTATTTTTGTCCAGCTATTTGCAATGTGACTCTCTGTAGCTGGAAGCTCTCGTGGACTGGAATTGCCACTCCAGTGGCATGAGTTGTCACTGGAGTTTTAAAGTAATTTCAGGATGGTGTTTTTGAGTAGTGTTTTGAAGTTGACCGTGAAGTGACTCTTTCCTGTACTTCTGCTATCTAGTAAGCGGACCTCACTGTGCTAAATCTGCTGTTCATCCTACGTATGTCTTTTCCTCTTGACTCACCGTCAATATCTGTGGGGGGCTGCTATCTCCTTTTGCGGTTCATCTCTGGAGGTAAGGCAGGCCTGTATATTCCTCTGATAGGGGTAGTTAGATCTCCGGCTGGCGCGTGGTGTCTAGGGCATCGTAGGAAACACTCCCCGGCTACTTCCAGTGTCGTGTCAGGTTCAGGTCACGGTCACTTTAGTTCCCATCACCCGAGAGCTAGTCCGTTGTTATTTTGATTTCCCTGCCATTGGGAAAATCATAACAGTTTGGCCGGCCCACATGTGTTAAAACTATGCACTAAAGCAGGAAAGGATATGAAAAGGTTTTTTTTTCCCTTCTGTGTTTGGAAAGTGCACCTTAGTGCTTATTTGTACTCCTTGCTTAAACTGCAGTCTTCAGCCTTTTTTTTTTTTCCTCTCCTCTTAATCTCTGAATGGCTTTGGTTACACCTGTTTGAATCATGGATCCACAGAGTTTGGTTGCAGGTCTGAATAACCTGGCTACAAAGGTCCAGAACTTACAAGATTTTGTTATACTTGCTCCAATGTCTGAACCTAAGATCCCTATGCCTGAATTTTTTACCGGAGACAGATCCCGTTTTTTGAATTTCAGAGAGAATTGTAAATTGTTTTTGTCTCTGAAATCTCACTCTGCTGGTGATCCTGCGCAACAGGTTAAAATTGTTATTTCTCTATTGCGGGGTGACCCACAAAGTTGGGCATTTGCATTGTCGCCAGGGGATCCTGCGTTATTAAATGTAGATGCGTTTTTTCTGGCTTTGGGGTTGCTTTATGAAGAACCTAATTTAGAGATTTTGGCTGAGAAAGCCTTGATAGCTCTTTCCCAAGGGCAAGATGAAGCTGAGATATACTGCCAAAAATTTCGTAAATGGTCGGTGCTTACTAAATGGAATGAGTGCGCTCTAGCAGCTAATTTCAGAGAAGGTCTCTCTGATGCCGTGAAGGATGTCATGGTGGGGTTCCCTGTGCCTACAGGTCTGAATGATGCCATGAAATTGGCTATCCAGATTGATCGGCGTTTACGGGAGCGCAAATCTGTGCACCATATGGCGGTATCTTCTGAGCAAAAATCTGTGCACCATATGGCGGTATCTTCTGAGCAAAAACCTGTGCACCATATGGCGGTATCTTCTGAGCAAAAACCTGTGCATCATTTGGCGGTGACCTCTGAAAAGGCACCAGAGCATATGCAATGCGATAGTGTATTGTCTAGAGGCGAACGACAGAATTACAGGCGCAAAAATGGGTTGTGCTTCTATTGTGGAGATCCAGCTCATGTTATATCAGCATGCTCTAAACGCATAAAGAAGGTTGATAAAAAGGTTGATAAATCTTTTTCTATGGGTACCTTGCAGTCTAAATTTCTTTTGTCCGTGACATTGATTTGTACTTTATCATCTGTTACTGTGGATGCTTATGTGGATTCTGGCGCCGCTCTGAGTCTCATGGATTGGTCCTTTGCCAAGCGTTGTGGGTTTGATTTAGAGCCTCTGGAGGTTTCTATTCCCTTAAAGGGTATTGATTCTACACCTTTGGCTAGCAATAAACCACAATATTGGACACAAGTGACTATGCATCTTTCCCCAGACCATCAGGAGATTATTCGTTTCCTTGTGTTATATAATCTACATGACGTATTAGTACTTGGATTACCATGGTTACAAATTCATAATCCAGTCTTGGACTGGAGATCAATGTCTGTGCTGAGCTGGGGATGTCAGGGGATTCATGGGGATGCACCTTTGGTTCCCATTTCTTCATCTACTCCCTCTGAGATCCCAGCATTTCTGTCAGATTTTTATGATGTCTTTCAGGAGCCTAAAACTGATTCTCTCCCCCCTCACAGAGAGTGTGACTGCGCTATTGAGTTGATTCCCGGTAGTAAATTTCCTAAGGGTCGCTTGTTTAATTTGTCTGTACCTGAACATACTGCTATGCGGGAGTATATCAGAGAATCTTTGGAAAAGGGTCATATTCGCCCCTCTTTGTCTCCACTGGGGGCAGGGTTTTTCTTTGTGGGTAAAAAGGATGGTTCATTGAGACCTTGTATCGACTATCGACTTCTGAATAAGATTACAGTTAAATACCAGTACCCGTTACCTTTACTGACTGATCTTTTTGCTCGCATAAAGGGGGCGAAGTGGTTCACTAAGATCGATCTACGTGGTGCGTATAATTTGGTGCGGATTAAGCAGGGGGATGAGTGGAAGACCGCATTTAATACGCCTGAAGGCCATTTTGAGTATTTGGTAATGCCTTTCGGTCTCGCGAATGCCCCTTCCGTTTTTCAGTCCTTTATGCACGATATTTTCCGTGAATATCTGGATAAATTTATGATTGTGTATTTGGATGATATTTTGATTTTTTCGGAGGACTGGGAATCTCATGTTCAACAGGTCAGGAGAGTTTTTCAGGTTTTACGAGCTAATTCTCTATTTGTGAAGGGCTCAAAGTGTATTTTTGGGGTTCAGAGAATTTCCTTTTTGGGATATATTTTTTCCCCTTCATCTATGGAGATGGACCCTGTTAAGGTTCAGGCTATTTGTGATTGGGTACAACCTACTTCTCTAAAGAGTCTTCAGAAATTCTTGGGATTTGCTAATTTCTATCGCCGATTCATAGCGGGTTTTTCTGCCATTGCTAAACCTTTGACTGATTTGACCAAGAAGGGTGCTGATGTTGCTAATTGGTCCTCTGCGGCTGTGGAGGCCTTTCGGGAGCTTAAGCGCCGCTTTTCTTCTGCTCCTGTGTTGCGCCAGCCTGATGTTTCGCTCCCGTTCCAGGTTGAAGTAGATGCTTCCGAGATCGGAGCAGGTGCAGTTTTGTCGCAGAAAGGTCCTGACTGCTCAGTGATGAGACCATGTGCGTTTTTCTCTCGAAAGTTTTCGCCCGCTGAGCGAAATTATGATGTTGGAAATCGGGAGCTCTTGGCCATGAAGTGGGCATTTGAGGAGTGGCGTCATTGGCTTGAGGGTGCTAGACACCAGGTGGTGGTCTTGACCGACCACAAAAATCTAATTTATCTTGAGTCAGCCAGGCGTCTGAATCCTAGACAGGCGCGCTGGTCATTGTTTTTCTCTCGATTTAACTTTGTGGTTTCATATCTGCCTGGGTCTAAGAATGTGAGGGCGGATGCCCTCTCTAGGAGTTTTGAGCCTGACTCGCCTGGTGATTCCGAACCTACTGGCATCCTGAAGGATGGGGTGATATTGTCAGCTGTCTCCCCAGACCTGCGGCGCTCTTTGCAGGAGTTTCAGGTGGATAGGCCTGATCGCTGTCCGCCTGGTAGACTGTTTGTCCCTGATGACTGGACCAGTAGAGTTATTTCGGAGGTTCACTCTTCCGCGTTGGCAGGTCATCCTGGAATTTTTGGCACCAGGGATCTGGTGTCTAGGTCCTTCTGGTGGCCTTCCTTGTCTCGAGATGTACGTATTTTTGTGCAGTCTTGTGATGTTTGTGCTCGGGCTAAGCCCTGCTGTTCCCGGGCCAGCGGGTTGTTGTTGCCCTTGCCTATTCCTAAGAGGCCTTGGACGCACATCTCTATGGACTTTATTTCTGACCTTCCTGTTTCTCGTAGGATGTCCGTCATCTGGGTGGTGTGTGACCGTTTTTCCAAGATGGTTCACTTGGTACCTTTGCCCAAATTGCCCTCCTCCTCTGAGCTGGTCCCTCTATTTTTTCAGAATGTTGTGCGTTTGCATGGTATTCCTGAGAATATAGTGTCTGACAGGGGTACTCAGTTTGTGTCTAGATTTTGGCGGGCGTTCTGTGCCAGGATGGGCATCGACTTGTCTTTTTCGTCTGCATTCCATCCTCAGACTAATGGCCAGACTGAGCGTACTAATCAGACCTTGGAGACTTACTTGAGGTGTTTTGTGTCCGCTGATCAGGACGATTGGCTTGATTTTTTGCCATTGGCAGAGTTTGCCCTTAACAATCGGGCCAGTTCTGCCACTTTGGTTTCTCCATTTTTTTGTAATTCAGGGTTTCACCCTCGCTTTTCGTCTGGTCAATTGGAGTCTTCGGATTGTCCTGGAGTAGATGCTGTGGTTGATAGAATGCATCAGATTTGGGGACAGGTTGTGGACAATCTGAAGTTGTCCCAGGAGAAGACTCAACAGTTCACTAATCGTCATCGGCGTGTCGGTCCTCGTCTTTGTGTTGGGGACCTGGTTTGGTTGTCTTCTCGATTTGTTCCTATGAAGGTCTCGTCTCCTAAGTTTAAGCCTCGGTTTATCGGCCCTTATAGGATTCTGGAGGTTCTCAATCCTGTGTCCTTTCGTTTGGACCTCCCAGCATCTTTTACTATTCATAATGTTTTTCATCGGTCATTGTTGAGGAGGTATGAGGTGCCGGTTGTTCCGTCTGCTGATCCTCCTGCTCCTGTGCTGGTTGAGGGTGAGTTGGAGTATGTGGTAGAAAAGATCTTGGACTCCCGTGTTTCCAGACGGAAACTTCAGTATCTGGTTAAGTGGAAGGGCTATGGTCAGGAGGATAATTCTTGGGTGACAGCATCTGATGTTCATGCTCCTGATTTGGTTCGTGCATTTCATACTGCTCATCCAGATCGCCCTGGTGGTTCTGGTGAGGGTTCGGTGCCCCCTCCTTAAGGGGGGGGTACTGTTGTGAATTCTGTTTGTGGGCTCCCCCGGTGGTGCTTTATGGTAGTGCCACTTATTTGCCTTCTTCTATCCTTGATCACCTGTTGACACCCATTAGGGGAGTTTCCTATTTAAGGCTGCTTGGCTGCTGGTCTGATGCCGGCCAACAATGTATCAGTAGCATTCTGTTGCATTCTCCTGCCTCAAGATCCTGTTCAGCTAAGTTGAATTTTGTTTCTAGTTTATGCTATTTTTGTCCAGCTATTTGCAATGTGACTCTCTGTAGCTGGAAGCTCTCGTGGACTGGAATTGCCACTCCAGTGGCATGAGTTGTCACTGGAGTTTTAAAGTAATTTCAGGATGGTGTTTTTGAGTAGTGTTTTGAAGTTGACCGTGAAGTGACTCTTTCCTGTACTTCTGCTATCTAGTAAGCGGACCTCACTGTGCTAAATCTGCTGTTCATCCTACGTATGTCTTTTCCTCTTGACTCACCGTCAATATCTGTGGGGGGCTGCTATCTCCTTTTGGGGTTCATCTCTGGAGGTAAGGCAGGCCTGTATATTCCTCTGATAGGGGTAGTTAGATCTCCGGCTGGCGCGTGGTGTCTAGGGCATCGTAGGAAACACTCCCCGGCTACTTCCAGTGTCGTGTCAGGTTCAGGTCACGGTCACTTTAGTTCCCATCACCCGAGAGCTAGTCCGTTGTTATTTTGATTTCCCTGCCATTGGGAAAATCATAACAGTTCCCCCTAACACACAGAACAGTGCAGCTACACCCAGCACACAGTACAGCGCATATCCCTCCCCAAAACACAGTACAGTGCAGCTCCCTCCCAACACACAGTATAGTGCAGACACACACAAACACACTATAATGTAGGTCCCGCACACTCTCACACACACACACACAATAATGCATACACAAACTCGCACAATACTCATCCCTCCTCCTTGTTTCCCGCACTGCTCCAAGCTCTGCTGCTCTGCTCTCATCGCCACCACTGCTGGCACAGTGTAGCGCACGATGAAGTGATGCCATCGCACACCTGCTGAGTCATAAGCAGAGGGGAAGTGATGGGAGTGGGTGCATCAGCAGACGCTCTCTCCTCCTTCAACGCTTTCATCTGTATCTGCGTCTATGATGCCGATAAGTTGAATCAGCAATGGGTGCGGCGCCGGGCTCCTCAGCGGCCATCTGGTGTGCCGCTATTAGTGGCTTGTCACTGGCTTAGCTGGGGGCCCCTGGAGGAGCAGGGGCCCTAGGCAGTTTCATGGTCTGCTTGCCCCTAACGCTGTCCCTGAATCTACTGTATACGATCCCCCCATGTTATCATTGAATAAAAAGTTTATTTTGGACTGGTGGTGTCCCTTAAAGGGAGTCTGTCACCCCAAAATTCGAGTATGAGCTGCGGCCACCGGCATCAGGGGCTTATCTACAGCATTCTGTAATGCTGTAGATAAGCCCCCGATGTACCCTAAAAGATAAGAAAAACAGGTTATATTATACTCACCCAGGGGCGGTCCCGGTTCGGGTACAATTAGTGTCGCGGTCTGGGTCCAGCACCTCCCATCTTCATATGATGACATCCTCTTCTTGTCTTCCTGCCGCGGCTACAGCGCAGGCGTACTTTGTCTGCCCTGTTGAGGGCAGAGCAAAGTACTGCAGTGCACAGGCGCTGGGCCTCTCTGACCTTTCCCGGCGCCTGCGCACTGCAGTACTTTGCTCTGCCCTCAACAGGGCAGATAAAGTACGCCTGCGCAGGAGCCGCAACAGGAAGAAAAGAAGAGGACGATGCTGTAGAAACAGAATGCTGTAGATGAGCCCCTGGTGCCGGTGGCTGCAGCTCATACTTGAATTTTGGGGTGACAGATTCCCTTTAATGAACTGTCAAACATCTGGTCCTGGTCAACCAGAGTCATCGGTTATGTGCAGCCTGCAAGGGCGTAGCGCCCCCACAGCACAAGTCCACACACCCAGCCAGGACCCCTTTTCATGTAACATGCCAGGGTGTAAGAGATGAGAACCGCGGCTATCGCCCTGCGCCAGGTTACACAGACAAAGAGGACCAAACAAAACAAATAAGTAAAACATATTAGATACTATATCATGTATGAGTGGCAAAAAAAAGTATAGTTAATAAAATTTGGCACTCAGCTTGATGATATGCAAAGAACTTTTAATGCAGTCCAATGTATAGTACATTTACTTCAAACGTTTCGGTCATATGGGGACCTTCATCAGTGTACTGCTTGCTGTAATGTAAATTACGTGATAGTCTCTAGATGTGACTCAGTAGTGGATCCTATGGTCACAGTATTTTCTTACAAGGACGATATTTAAAGGTAATGCGTCCTGGAACTTGTTGTCATAGGGCCTAGGTCCCAGTTATGAGTCAAAATGATGGCTGTTAACTGGTACAGAGTAGATCCGGTATCCAGTGGGTATCTAATGGATAACCATATAAGTAGTGTTTAGTGGGAGTATGAATCCGGCTCCTATGAGGTGTCCGCCGCAAATTTACATTACAACAAGCAATCGCCATATGACAGAAACGTTTGAAGTAAATTTACTATACATTGGACTGCATTAAAGGTTCTTTGCATATCATCAAGCTGAGTGCAAAGTTTTATTAACTATACTATTTGGTTTGGGACCCTACTTCCGCACATGTGCGGTTGTGCCACGGTATACTATTTAGCAAAAAAATGTATGTGAATCTTTAGGATTAGCATAAAAATTGAAGGTGAAACTAAAATCTGATGTTTTCAGAGGGATCATAGTCAGGACTGAGTAGGTGACATGTTTTATTCAAATATCAGGGATCTATCAATTTATGATCTAGACATCAATTGTTTATGGAAGTGTATCATGGCATGAACAAAAAAGATTTCTGAGTTGTTGGTGTTCATTGAGCTTGTAAAGGTTACAACACCATCTCAAAAGAGTTTGTACGCCAAGAATCCACAATTAAACAAATTATGTATGCATGAAGTATATTCAAGAAATGTCCTACCCTCCTTTGGAGTGATCAGACAACAAAGGTCACTTCAAGCCCAAGGGGAATAACAGTCTGAAAAGTCACAAAGGAGCCCAAGATAACCTCTTAGCAACTAAAGGTCTCACTCCTTATGTTAATGTTCACGATCAAAACTGCCCATCTGCAGTTTCCTCAAGATTTCTTGAAGAAGCCTAAAGGCTATTTAAACACTGCTTTGTGGACAGGTAGACCAAAATAGAGCTTTTTCGTTTAAATGAGCAGCAATCTAATATATAAAGCTGAATGTGTGTGTGTGTGTATGTATGTATGTATGTATGTATGTCCGGGATTGGCATCTGAACCGTAGCAGCTACAGCCACAAAATTTTGCACAGTCACACGTCTGGACCCCGAGAGCGTCATAGGCTATGTTGTGAGGTGAAATTTTAACCCCGCGCTTTCCAATTCACCAAACAATTTTGCCCCTATCTACATAATGGGGAAAAAGTGAAAGGAAAAGTGTTGGAGGCGTCGCAGCTACAGGCACAAAATTTTGCACAGTCACACGTCTGGACCCTGAGAGCGTCAAAGCTATATTGTGAGGTGAAATTTTAACCCCGCGCTTTCCAAGTCACCAAACAATTTTGCCCCTATCTACATAATGGGGAAAAAATGAAAGGAAAAGTGTTGGAGGCAAATTAACAGCTGCCAGATGTGAACAAGGGGGACTTAAAGAATGACAGCGATGGCACCAAAGAGTATATACTGTACAGTTGCTAAGGTGGGGCCCCAACATGGGATAATCACACCACCACGGGGATATGAACACACACACAAAATGCGCCACACACTACCACGTGCTCGAACACATATACCACCCTCAGTGCACATTTCACCACACATACACCAACCTCGCCACATAAAAGTAGAAACACAAAAGTCGCCGCTCAAAACTCGCCACGCGCAAAACTCTCCACATGCAAAACTCGCCACACGTGCAAAACTCGCCACACGCAAAACTTGCACACGCAGAAAAATTGCCACACGCAGAAAAATTGCCACATGCACAAAAGTTGCAACACATGCAAAAGTTGCCTCACACAAAACTTGCACATACTCAAAAGGCACCACACATAAAACTCGCCACGCGCAAAACTCGCCATGCGCAAAACTTGCTGCACACAACTTGCTACACTAACCTGTCACATGCAACTCGACACACAAAAAGTTGCTACACGCATGTCGCCACACAAAACTCATCTCACAAAAGTCCCTACATGCATGTCGCCACACGCAACTCAACACACACAACTTGACACACGAAACTCGCCCTAAAACACACACAAGTCTGGTATCCTTCAAAAATAAAAATCTGATTAATAAGCAGACAAACTACAAGAGCAACAAATGTACCATATAGGAATCCGGCAGCTGTCAGTCACATGACCAGTCTATTATGTGTATGTGTGAGCTAATATATACTGCCAGGGGGTGGGCTTACTGTTGGCTGGGGATTTATCAGGCTGCCATTTTAGCTTACAAATACTGAGGTAAAAATACTGACCAAATAACGTGTGAACGAGGGCTAATACAGGAGGAGATGGCATACAGCTATATACTATATACAGGAGATGACACACAGGTATATACTATTTACAGGGGAGATGACACACAGGTATATACTATATACAGGAGGAGATGACACACAGATATATACTATATACAGGAGAGATGACACACAGGTATATACTATATAGAGGAGGAGATGACATACAGGTACATACTACATACAGGAGGAGATGACATACAGGTATATACTATATACAGGAGGAGATGACACACAGGTATATACTATATACAGGAGCAGATTACCTACAGGTATATAGTATATACAGGAGGAGATGACACAGGTATATGCTATGTATAGGAGGAGATGACATACAGGTATATACTATATACAGGAGATGACACACAGATATATACTATATATAGGTGAGATGACACACAGGTATATACTATATACAGGAGATTACATACAGGTATATCTAATATATAAAGCTGAATGTGTGTATGTATGTATGTGTGTATGTCCGGGATTGGCATCTGTACCGTCGCAGCTACAGCCACAAAATTTTGCACAGTCACACGTCTGGACCCCGAGAGCGTCATAGGCTATGTTGTGAGGTGAAATTTTAACCCCGCGCGTTCCAATTCACCAAACAATTTTGCTCCTATCTACATAATGGGGAAAAAGTGAAGGGAAAAGTGTTGGAGGAAAATTGACAGCTGCCAGATGTGAACAATGAGGACTTAAAGAATGAGAGCGATGGCGACAAAGAGTATATACCGTACAGTTGCTAAGGTGGGGCCCCGACATGGGATACTCACCACACACGGGGATATGAACACAAACACAAAATGCGCCACACACTACCACGTGCTTGAACACATATACCACCCTCAGCACACATTTCACCACACACACACACCAACCTCGCCACATAAAAGTCGAAACACAAAAGTCACCACTCAAAACTCGCTACATGCAAAACTCGCCATATGCAAAACTAGGCTCACGCAAAACTCGCCACACGTGCAAAACTCACCTCATGGAAAACTCACCTCATGCAAAACTTGCACACACAGAAAAATTGCCACATGTACAAAAGTTGCACCACATGCAAAAGTTGCCTCACACAAAACTTGCACATACTCAAAATGCACCACACATAAAACTCGCCACGCGCAAAACTCGCCATGCACAAATCTTGCTGCACACAACTTGCTACACTAACCTGTCACATGCAACTCAACACACAAAATGTTGCTACACGCATGTCGCCACACAAAACTCATCTCACAAAAGTCGCTACATGCATGTCGCCACACGCAACTCAACACACACAACTTGACACATAAAACTCGCCCTAAAACACACACAAGTCTGGTATTGTCCTTCAAAAATAAAAATCTGATTAATAAGCAAACTACAAGAGCAACAAATGTACCATATAGGAAATACGGCAGCTGTCAGTCACATGACCTGTCTATTATGTGTATGTGTGAGCTAATATATACTGCCAGGGGGGAGGGCTTCCTGTTGGCTGGGGATTTATCAGGCTGCCAATAGCAACCAATCACAGCTCAGCTTCTATTTTGCTACAGTTAATTAACCTGAGCTCTGATTGGTTAATATAGGCAACAAAGACATTCTCAGTATAACAAAGCTAATATATGTTGTGAAATGCTTCTATTTGCTTAGTTTTTGCCTTTTAATAATTACATTTCTATCTATTTGTTTTGTGGTTTTTGTGTGCAGAATAAATTTTTGTTAACACATTCTATTTTGCTAACAGCAGTCATTAACCCGGGCGAAGCCGGGTAGTACAGCTAGTATAGTATAAAAAAACTCTGCATTACAGCATGAAAACCTCATACCAACTGTGAAACAATTGTGAAACACAGTGATGGTAGTATCATGCTTTAGGCTGCATCTGGGCAAGGACTGCTTGTCATAATTGATTGAACAATGAATTATGAATTTTAACAGAAAATTCAAAGAGAAAATGTTGGGACATCTGTCCACGAGCTTAATCTCAAGAGAATGGGTCATGCAGCAGGACTATGACTGTTGCATGCACACCACTCAGTATATGAAGGCGATACAAAGGAAACATGAGTTCTGTTTGGAATCCTGGGGAAATATTAAGCAGGTGGACCATTAATTATAATTCTTCATAGTAGAAGGGAGTTAACGGTTTACAGGCACACAGCTATGACACAGTTCTGAGTTGGAGTTGATCACAGGGGTTTTATTCAAGTTTCTTTTCATCATACAGAATCACTTCTCCTCATGTATTGCTTCATCAACATATATGAAAGTCTCTTCACAGATAACTTCTCTTCACATACAGTGTCTTAACCTAAGCAGAATTGTACGGGGATGAGTCCGGTGCTGAAGCTCTCAAACTTCTATTTTGAGGCAATAAAGATGCTTTTGGCTGTCCTGACTGCTTCCATGATTACAGCAATGGCTTTCCAGGAAGAACTGGTCTATACAGTTTTATTTCAGTCTGAAAGGAGACTTTCTAACACACACCTTCCTCTTGGATGTCCAGGACACAATAACAACTTTCCATATATCCCCTGGGGCTAAGCTAGCCACTCCCTGCTATAACCATTTTAACCCCTATAGTTGCTGGATGATTCTAAACCAACAGTGCAGCTTTGTGTCACACGGCCCAAAACACACAAGTTGTTATGCAAAAGAATGGTTAATGAAAAATAAAATTAAAGTGGAAGGACCACAATATGGTAGAAAATATATCAACAAAACAGAGTAACTCTTGTTTTGTGGAAAGGAATGGACTAAAAGTCCTCCAAACTGATGAGCAGGACTAATCAACTTTTTACTTTTTAACCAGCACTAAACACTTTATGTCGATCTTCTGAGAATCAAAAAATAGAGGCGATGCTAAAACAGCAAAATGTAGAAACATGATACTTTTTTTAATTGAAAAATGCAATGTTTGAAGTGATTTAGCAGAATAAATTAATGTTTAATAATGGGACATCCGTTTTAATATCTGCAGACCAAATGAAAAATGTATGCTTTAGGGCCCATCCTGCAGATATAAACAATATCAGCACATGCACTTTTAAAAGGGGTTGTCTTCAACTTGATGGCTTATTTTATATTGATGGCTTATAACATTGGGGAGGGTGCGACACCCGGCACCCCTGATGATCTGCTATTCCTGACGGCGACATAAGTCCTCAGTTGTGGAGCTGCACAGCTGCGTCCACTGTATAGCGGTTGTGGCCAGGTCATGCTCATTAGCCCCATATTAATTAGAATAGGAGACTGACATGCAGTACTTGGCCACAGCCACTATGAAGTTGACATAGCTGAACTGTGCAGCTGCCCAACCGAGCACTGCCAGTCGCCACAGGCACCGGGAGAAGCTGATCGGCCAGTGACGCACCCCCAACAATCAGATATTGATGATCTATCCTAAAGATGTCCAATCAGTGTCAAAGTCCCTGGCAACCCCTTTAACAGAAGGAAGTTTGCATATTGCATAGGAGCTAAGTAACCTATCAGTATGTTTAAAATGCCATCTGTCATCATAAAATGACTGTTCAAACCAAACACATATGCTCAGTGCATCTTCCCACCTACTTGTTTTGCTCCTATTTCTGCCCTCATCTTCCTTAACCCCTCTGGTTTTAAAAGAATCAGAAGAGGGCAGAGATAAATTTGAAACAAATAGGTGGGAAGGTGCAATGAACAGTCATTTCGTGTTGTCAGATTCCAGAAGGAAACCACAAACACATGGAGACCCTGCAACCTTCATTCAGATATTGTCCTTGGCCAAATTTGAACCCAGGATCCCAACATATCAAGGCAGCAATCCTATTAACTCACTACAATAGGATGTCTATGTTTAAAAACTCATCACGCTGTGCTGAACATCCTGACCAACCACCTGATAACGCATTATTGGGAGGAACAATACTCATACACATTAGCAGTTTGCAGTCCCTATTAATAGTGCATGTTGTTTAGCAAGTTTAATAATGCACGTTCATGCTTTCATAACACCCGGAGTGAACAATTACTGCCCTTGATTGTTATGTGTGTGTCACCTGCATGTTTACTGATTACATGCGTCTTCTCAAAACTCAGATTATTATACAGTCAGGATGCCCTTTGTACGTTTTCTGTAAATGATACAATCCAAGTACTGAGTCATCTAGACCCTTGCTATGCATGCAGAACTGCAAAAAGAGCCAAGGGCATAGCTGAAGCTTTATGGGCCCATGTCAAATCATGAGCCTGCCTTTCATTTCTTCCTCATCTACAGGTGCTTCTCACAAAATTAGAATATCAACAAAAAGTTACCATATTTTTCAGATTCTAAGATGCACTTTTATGATCCCCAAAATTAGGGAGAAAATCTGAACACTGTTCTTACCGAGGGGTCAATGCTGCAGGCCCAGAGCTGGGGGTGTTGCGGTGGTGGTGTGGCGGTCCTGCGGTGTACGGTGGTTGTCCTGCGGTGTGCGGTGGTGGTACGTTGGCGAGAGAGGGTGGTACAGCGGTGAGCGGCGGACACCATTCTTCTTCTGGGGTCCTGCGTCCGGCTTCTCACTCAGTGCAGGTGCAGATGGAGGAAAGCTGAGATCTCCATTTGCGCCTGCCTCTACGCGATGGTTGTAGGAAAATGGCCGTGGATGCAGTGCAGGTACAGATGGAGCTCTCGGCCCAGCCTCAATGATGACACCAGAAAAATTTAAGAAAACGAGCACTCACCATCCGTTCAAAAATGTCCTTCCTTTATTGAGGCTTCATTTTAAAATAGCAGAACATAGCAGGGAGAACCTGTGGTTCCGAATGCCGTTTCGCTCTTCTGACCCGTAGAAGCTCAGAAGAGCGAAACGGCCGTCGTCATTCGGAACCACAGGTTCTCCCTGCTATGTTCTGCTATTTTAAAATGAAGCCTCAATAAAGGAAGGACATTTTTGCACGGATGGTGAGTGCTCGTTTTCTTAAATTTTTCTGATATCACAGAACTTTCTTCTGCTTTTCTCGAGCACCGCATTCCGTAGTGGCTTAACACAACGCTGATAGGTCTGAGGGTAGTATAATAGGTATTTTGGAGCTGATTGTGCGCCTGTCTTTTTCTTTTCCTTTTATATTCGATGATGACACCACTGGTCAATGATACTGCGCTCGCAGCAGCGCATTCACCAGGGGTTTTCAGCATGGACGGCTGCATCTTGGCATCATCAAGGTTGAAAACTGTTTCACCCCCAGACATGGATTACGGCGTGGGACAGAACGACAGACAGGAATATATTGTTGTTTTTTAATTTAATTTTTATTACAGGAGATAGAGGGCTTCTGTGGAGTTAGGCGTTAGGTGAGTATAATTGTGTTTGTTATTTTTAAATAAAAAAAAGTAAACCGGTGCTTTGTTTTATTTCTAATAAAGGACTTTATTCTGGCCTTGTCTTTATTTACAATACAACTATAGGATTAGTAATGGATAGGTGTCTTATTGACGCCTCTCCATTACTAAGCCATGGGCTTGATGTCACATGACAATGCAAAGGCGACATCAACCCCACAAATATGAACCCCACTTGTAACTGCTACAGGGCAAGTGGGAAGAGCCAGGCAAAGCACCAGAATTGATGCATCTAATAGATGCGCATTTTCTGACCAGCTGTGAGCTGCTATTTTTAGGCTGGGGGGCCTATATCAATGGCCCCTTACCAGCCTTAGAATACCAGCCCCCAGCTGTCTGCTTTAGCAAGGCTGGTTGTCAAAAATGGGCGGGGCCATGCTGTTTTTTTAAATTATTTATTTAAATAATTAAAAATAAGGCGTGGGGACCTCTTTTTTCTTGATAACCAGCCTTGCTGAAGCTGACAGCTGAGAGTTGCAACCCCCAGCTGTGAGTTTTGCCTGGTTGGTTATAGAAAACACAGGGGAACCCACACAGGGTTTTTCATTCATTTAGTTATATCGCAGGTGGAGGGTGAGGAATACCCCCATCATCCACTCCTGCTGTCATTGTTATTAGCGTCAGCAGTTGTAGGTTGATGGGAGTAATAGTCCAAAAAGCCCCCACTTACTGTCACTGTTCTGACTTGAATATAACGCTCATCATTGTCCTCCGCTCGTGCCGTTCGCCGGCAGAGCAGGGGAGAGCAGCGCTTACAGTAGTGCTTTTTCCCAGGCAGCGATGCGTGTCACATGGATGACATCCATGTGTTCTCAGTGTGCATGCGTGCGGGACGTTTCACCCCCCGTGCTGATGGTAAAAACAGATACACGGTCTGTGGACACACACTGACATGTGCACAGACCCATTCATTTGAATGGATCTACGTGTGTCAGTGTCTCCGGTACGTGTGAAAACTGTCACCAAACGTACCGGAGACACGGATGTGTGAAAGAGGCCTAAAGCTGAGGAGGGAGAGTAGAGCGATTCTCCTCCTCCTCTGCAGGGATGGATAGTGATTGGTGGAGGAAACTGTTGCAGAGCTGCCTCCACCAATCACATACCTGTCTCTGCACACTATTAAATGTTGCAACTACGGTACTCACAAGTCCGAGATCCTTTTAGAAAAGGTGAGCACAAATCCCCTATCATCCTTCAGAATATACTGTATCAATGGGTATATTCTGAAGTATGATGGGGTTCTAGCCATATTTAGTGTAAATATACACTGTAATGTAGTGTCCAAAGTGTTTATTGCAAATGTGGCTACCACCTCCCTCATCTTTCAGAATACATCCATGTATACAGTAAGTGGGTGTATTCCTGAGGATGAGGGGAGTGGTAGTCACGATATACGGTACGGCAGGCACTGTACTGTAATTCACAGATCGCCCATAACAGAGCATCATCCACAACATGTTGTGTTCGGTGGGCACGTCAAAACACCGCACGGGGACGCATCCGCATACAATGCATGACCACGCATGTCCCTGCTTACACACTGTTAAAGATAGGTACGCAGGACGGATGCGGATGTATGCGGATCTGAAGGTAAGAAGTACGCAGCCGTATGCTGCGTACACAAATGCAAGTGTGAAACCGGCCTTAGCCTTTTTTTGACCCATCAGTACTTGTTCCTCATCAAATTGCTCCTGAACAGTAAGAATAAGTTGCTCTTGGAGGTTGGTTAGATACAGCGCTTTCTTAATGGCAGTGTTTTTAAGCAAAATGATGTGAGCCCTCTTCCTTGAATGAAAAGCAAGCCCATAGGTGAATGGTCTCAGGATGTTTTACTGTTGGTAAGACACATGACTCATGGCAGTACTCACCTTTTTGTCTCAGGACAATCATTCTTCAAGACTGAAGGTGGTTTCATCAGAGAAAATATCTTTACCTCAGTCTTCTGCATTCCAATCCCTGTTCTTCCTGCAGAATGTTAGTCTGTTCTTGATGTTTTTCTTGGAGAGAAGTGGCTTCTTGGCTGCCCTTCTTGACACCAGGCCAGTCACCAAAAGCTTCACTGTACTTGCAGATATACTGACATCTGTCTACTGTCATACGTGAGCAAGCTTAGGATTGTTGTTAAACTGATTCAGTAGCTGAATCCTCTTAGTGGACATACTTGGCACTTGCTGGACTTTCTTGGGCACTCTGAAGCCTTCTTCACAGTTATTGAACCTTTCTCTTTGAAGTTCTTGATGATCAAATAAATGGCCAATTCAAGGGCAATCTTAGCAGTAGCAATGTCCTTGCCTGTAAAGCCCTTTGGATGTAAAGCGATTATGACTGCACATGCTTCCTTGATGATAACTATGGTTAACAGAAAGCAATTATTTGAAGCACTAGCCACCTTTTAAAGCAACCAGCCTGCTTTTATAATTCAATCAGCATGAAAGAGTGATATCAGATGTTTGTCCTTGTTAAGGAAAATAGAAAAAAAAGGAGTCCGGCTCAACAGGACTGGATTTTCCTTTTCTTTTTCTTTTTCAAAAGAAATTATAGTGCATACAAAGGAAAAATGTACATGGTCGTCATGACCCAGTCAACGCATGTCGACTGCACTAGGCAGTCTTACTTATGACTTATGTAACAACTCTGCTGGCATCACGGTATGGCCTCTCATCTCTCACACTATCTTACCCATTGCTCCAGGCCATGATGTTGTTTCTGTTTCATGCCAGCTCCATATTCTGTGTCTCTGCTCTCTGCATGCTTCCTAGCTGTGTGCATAGGGGGGGCGGCGCCTGAACTCTCTGGATCTTATAGGAATCAGGTGCATCTGTCTAATCTGTTCCTGACCAATTGCCAGGAGGCCTCCAGTATTTAGTGCAGTTCCACCCAGTGGACTGGGCCTGTGCAATGTGTTATCTCAGTTTGTGTTTAGCTTCTGAGTTTGCCAGGCCTTGCTCTGTGTTACTCCCTCTCTGGAGGCTTTACTCTGTATTCTTGCCTTGATCTTGTTGTTCGCCCTCCAGGAGGCAGAATATCCTGGTCCCTGTGTCTTTGTCCTTGTTTTTTGTCTTGTTCCATTTCCTTGTCTGAACTTAGTCTTATCTCGGTCTCCTTGTCTGTGGCTTCCTTCCCTGCTGTGTCTTTCCTCGTGTTCTCAGTCTGCTTACACTCCGCAATCTTGCGGCTCTGCCTGCTCTGTACCTTTACCTCTGCTCCGCACTCCTGCGGTTCTGCTCCTTTCCACTCTGCTTATCTTCTGCTGCTGCAGTAATCTCTTGCTGCAGCTCCTCTCCGCATTCCTTGCGGTTCTGCTCTGTTTTGCTGCTGCAGAAACCTCTTGCTGCAGCTCCTCTCCACATTCCTTGTGGCTCCGCTCTGCTTAGCTTCTGCAGCTGCAGTAATCTCTTGCTGCAGCTCCTTTCCACATTCCTTGTGGCTCCGCTCTGCTTAGCTTCTGCAGCTGCAGTAACCTCTTGCTGCAGCTCCTCTCCACATTCCTTGTGGTTCCGCTCTGCTTAGCTTCTGCTGCTGCAGTAATCTCTTGCTGCAGCTCCTCTCCATATTCCTTGTGGTTTTGCTCTGCTTAACTTTTATTGCTGTGCTATCTCTTGCTGCTCTACCTCTCCTATCCGCAGCCTTGCAGTTCTCTTCCAGTCTGAACAGGTCCCAACCTGTTCCTTCATACCTCATTCCTTTCTGCTTGTTCCTTTCCTGCATCTCCTGTGTGAACAGGTCCCAACCTGTTCCTTCATACCTCATTCCTTTCTGCTTGTTCCTTTCCTGCGTCTCCTGTGTGAACAGGTCCCAACCTGTTCCTCCATACTTCATATCCGTTCCTGCACCTCCTGTGTGAACAGGTCCCTACCTGTTCCTCCATACTACATATCCGTTCCTGCACCTCCTGTGTGAACAGGTCCCTACCTGTTCCTTCATACACCACATTAACCAGCCCCGTGTCCCTGCCAGTCCTGTGTTCCTGCCAGCCCTGTGTTCTCTGCCGAGCCTGCCAGCCCTGTGTTCTCTGCTGTGTCTCTGCCAGCCCTGTGTTCTCTGCTGTGTCTCTGCCAGCCCTGTGTCTCAGCCGTGCCAGCCTACTCGTCTGAGTTTCAGCCGTGCTCTTCTGCCAGTCCTGCCTAATGCCCGCCCCTGTCCCAGTGTTCCTGTTCTCCAAGTGGGATCAGCAGCCACAGCCAGACACCACCCTGGAGTAGCACCTGGCAGCTGCCTGCTGCACAAGCCTCACCTCACCATCAGGGGCTCCTGTGAAAACCCAGGCAGCTGTCATAGTCACGTCCCTTTCAGGGTAGTCTGGTTTGTGGCACAGTGGGGCCACAAACCCCCTGAGCTCACGCCTACCAGTCAGGGCGTGAGCGTGACAACTTACTCATGAAAAAGAAAAGGAAAATCCAGTCTTGTTGAGCCGGACTCCAATTTTTTCTATTTTCCTTGATGTGAGGCCAGGGCGAGGCCGGTGTCTGAGCCCCAGGTGGATGAGCATAGAGCAACTAGGTGAGCTGGAATCAAGTTTCTATGTTTGTCCTTGTTACCTCTTTTTCCTGAGATAATGAGAAAATCACTGACCTGATACGAGCAGGTTATTTTGTGGCACAAATGAAATTGAGTGTTAGGCTGCCGTCACACTAGCAGTATTTGGTCAGTATTTTACATCAGTATTTGTAAGCCAAAACCAGGAGTGGGTGATAAATGCAGAAGTGGTGCATATGTTTCTATTATACTTTTCCTCTAATTGTTCCACTCCTGGTTTTGGCTTACAAATACTGATGTAAAATACTGACCAAATACTGCTAGTGTGACGGCAGCCTTAATGGAATTTTTTTGATTGATTAATTTTCATGGTAAGAAATAACTTTGCAATGTTTTACAATTCATCTGATCACTCCTTATGAGAATCTTGTGTTAATGCAAACTCTGTGGAAGCTAAAATTTGTGTCAGTCTCAAAACTTTTGCCCACGACTGTACTGGGAATACCTAGATAAATTTTTGAGGATGCAGCGTGGTTCCAAATACTCCTAAACCGAGAAACAGATCTTTACTTGTTAGGTATCAGTAGAGCTGTGTCTATATTTTACTCATTCCCTGTAATGTATGAATAACATTGGCAGGCATCTGACAGTTACACAATGTCCTGGGCAGAGCGGACACATGTCTTCTGTATTGAACACTATTGTTCTTTATTATAGAATAACTTTGTCAGTGTACTTCTAATGGTATCGACTATAACATCTAAATATAGCTGTCTCCTGACTAATTTGTCTAAAAAACAAGGTATCCTCCATTCACTTGGCAGTTGTATAAACATAATTGCAAAGTCTGTGCATGCGCAACTCTAGTTTATTTAGGACGGAGCTGTATTTTCAGGGTTCTAAAGACCCGAGATATCTAGGTCTGAAAGCTGGGAACTTCAGTGATCAGAAAGTAATCACCTATCCAACGAATAAGGAATGACCTGCTTTTTTGGGGGGAATAAGCCTTTACTATTATTGCAACATGCTCATTCCTTCCTCCTGTGAGTCATCTGCTTTAAGCCAATTGTATCTCTCCAGGACCTGCTATTACTATGGTTTGTTCTTACTATCATCGAACCAGAGTACATTTTTCACATGTTAGCTGTGTGCCCTTATGGCATGTAGAAGAAGGTCCTCTGGTCATATGAGATCAAATTAGAACTTTTGGGGCACTTTGTGAGACAGAAAACTAACACTGCACATAACCCTGAAAACACCATCCTCACTGTCAAACATGGTGTGGGCAGCATCATGCTGTGGGGATGCTTTTCTCCAGCAGGGACAAGAAGTTGGTCAGAGTTGATGGGATGATGGATGGAGCTAAATACAGGGCAATCCTAGAGGAAAACCTGTTAGAAGATGCAAAAGGCTTGAGACTGGGGTGCAGGACAAAGACCATAAACATACGCGAGAGCTGCAATGGAGGATTTAGATCAAAGAATATTCATATGTTTGAATGGCGCAGTCACAGTCCAGACCTAAATGCCATTGAGAATCTCTGGCAAGACTTGAAAATTGCTGTTCACAGACATCTCCATCCAATCTCACTAAGTTAAAGCTAGTTTGCAAAGAAGAACGGGCAACATTTTCAGCCCCTAGATGTGCAAAACTGGTCGACATACCTGAAAAGACTTGCAGCAGTAATTGCAGTAATTTCAAGGCACTGTATATATAAATATATGAATACTGTATATATGTATATATGAGAAATGACAGAGAGAAAAGGTATTGAGAAATAGAGGTGCAGAAAGCCATGCAAAGTCATGACATCCATTGAAATCTATCAGTAATTAGAAAGTAATCCTGTTACTTAGTGAAAAATAACATCAGCTGGTTCAACTGGTGGCCTATAAAAAGGTGTCTCATTATCAAGGTGCCACACAAGAAACATTTCATAATGCGTAAAACCAGTGAGCTGTCTCAAGACCTTCACAACCTTATTGTTGCAAAACTGACGACATTGGGTACAGAAGAATTTCTAAGCTAGTGAAGGTTCCAGTGAGCATGGTTAGAGCCATAATACGGAAGTGGAAAGAACATCATTTCACCACAAATCGTCCACGACCAGGTGCTCCCCACAAGATTTCAGACAGAGGAGTAACAATTCTGGCATACAAAGCGACAACACTTTTGATGAATTTGACAGACAGGCATAGCCACGCACTTTCCTGCTCTGGTTCCTAAAGACGCAAAATGTTTGCGCAATTCCATGTTTGCAACTTTTCAAAGTGTTTGTCTTCACTTTTCTGATAAATCACCCCTATAGAGCTCCGAATCACCTACTTCCTTTCACAGTCTTAAGGTACCTCCACACTAAGCGACTTTGCAGCGAGAACGACGACGATCCGTGACGTTGCAGCGTCCTGGATAGCGATCTCGTTGTGTTTGACACGCAGCAGCGATCTGGATCCCGCTGTGATATCGATGGCCGGAGCTAGAAGTCCAGAACTTATTTCGTCGCTGATCACCCGCTGTCATCGCTGGATCGGTGTGTGTGACACCGATCCAGCGATGTGTTCACTTGTAACCAGGGTAAACATCGGGTTACTAAGCGCAGGGCCACGCTTAGTAACCCGATATTTACCCTGGTTACCATTGTAAAAGTAAAAAAAAAAACACTACATACTCACCTTCTGATGTCTGTCACGTCCCCCGCCGGTGGCTAACCTGCACTGAATGTGTCAGCGCCGGCCGACCGTAAAGCAGAGCACAGCGGTGACGTCACCGCTGTGCTCTGCTTTACGGCCGGCCGGCACTGACACATTCAGTGCAGGGAAGCCGCCGGCGGGGGACGTGACAGACATCAGAAGGTGAGTATGTAGTGTTTTTTTTTTACTTTTACAATGGTAACCAGGGTAAATATGTTTACCCTGGTTACCCGGGTGCTGCAGGGGCACTTCGGCATCATTGAAGACAGTTTCAACGATGCTGAAGTCGTTCCCCTGATCGTTGGTCGCTGGAGAGAGCTGTCTGTGTGACAGCTCCCCAGCGACCACACAACGACTTACCAACGATCGCATCCCTGGTCGTGATCGTTGGTAAGTCGTTTAGTGTAACGGTACCTTTAGAATTACCGGACAGAAACATGTAAATGCAGGATGTGAGAAATGCAGTAATGACCAGAAACATTATTATTGCTAAAGTACACACAACTGACAGTTTATTCTGAAAAGTCACACAAAATTGCATTAATGCTTTAATTTAAATGTCTCTGGCTTTCACTAAGCTCTTGCTTAGTAAATGGCAATACAGATATTCAACAATGAAAAGTTCGGTTTTGAAGAGTTTACCATTTTTCTGATAAATATACGTAAGCCAAAATAGAAGGTCGGAAGAATATATGGAACAAGGAGAACGGAAAGACCAGCTACTCAATGGCTTGATACAATCAAAATAATATCGATCTTCCTACAGATCGTTCATCCATCAAATTGTCATTCCTCGAAATTAAGAAAAAAAGGGCAGAATAAATGGAACACAAGGAGTTCATAGAGTGAATCTTTTTAAGTATAAAAATGATGAATAAACAACTTTAAAAGGCTCACTTTATATAGTTGTGCAAGAATAGGCAAAGTGCTATTGTATGTATTGATTGCTGTGTATGGAGATCGACCAGAGGCCCAATACGCTACAAGCCAGTCGACTATCAAACTGAAATGGATAATGTAATGACAAGTTGATCCTACAGAGGAGGACATAGAAGGGATATCCAAGGCGCAGTACCTTTTGTTGAAAAAAACAAACATGTTTTTCTACAAAAGTCATATTGGACTACTGCACATTGGGTGTTCCCTCTGTGGAATGGGACATAATATAAATTTATTTCTACAGTTCTATAATAATGGCACTTTTTTCATAAAAATAAACCCCAAACAATTGTAAAGAAGGCATTGCTGAATGAAGAAGGGGGTCCAGGAGGTAATTCGGTAGTTTGATTTTTTTTTTTATCAAAATTTACAGGGCAACGTGCTAATACAGGTCCTTCTCAAAAAATTAGCATATAGTGTTAAATTTCATTATTTACCATAATGTAATGATTACAATTAAACTTTCATATATTATAGATTCATTATCCACCAACTGAAATTTGTCAGGTCTTTTATTGTTTTAATACTGATGATTTTGGCATACAACTCCTGATAACCCAAAAAACCTGTCTCAATAAATTAGCATATCAAGAAAAGGTTCTCTAAACGACCTATTACCCTAATCTTCTGAATCAACTAATTAACTCTAAACACATGCAAAAGATACCTGAGGCTTTTAAAAACTCCCTGCCTGGTTCATTACTCAAAACCCCCATCATGGGTAAGACTAGCGACCTGACAGATGTCAAGAAGGCCATCATTGACACCCTCAAGCAAGAGGGTAAGACCCAGAAAGAAATTTCTCAACAAATAGGCTGTTCCCAGAGTGCTGTATCAAGGCACCTCAATGGTAAGTCTGTTGGAAGGAAACAATGTGGCAGAAAACGCTGTACAACGAGAAGAGGTGACCGGACCCTGAGGAAGATTGTGGAGAAGGACCGATTCCAGACCTTGGGGAACCTGAGGAAGCAGTGGACTGAGTCTGGTGTGGAAACATCCAGAGCCACCGTGCACAGGCGTGTGCAGGAAATGGGCTACAGGTGCCGCATTCCCCAGGTAAAGCCACTTTTGAACCATAAACAGCGGCAGAAGCGCCTGACCTGCGCTACAGAGAAGCAGCACTGGACTGTTGCTAAGTGGTCCCAAGTACTTTTTTCTGATGAAAGCAAAATTTGCATGTCATTCGGAAATCAAGGTGCCAGAGTCTGGAGGAAGACTGGGGAGAAGGAAATGCCAAAATGCCTGAAGTCCAGTGTCAAGTACCCACAGTCAGTGATGGTGTGGGGTGCCATGTCAGCTGCTGGTGTTGGTCCACTGTGTTTCATCAAGGGCAGGGTCAATCCAGCTAGCTATCAGGAGATTTTGGAGCACTTCATGCTTCCATCGGCTGAAATGCTTTATGGAGATGAAGATTTCATTTTTCAGCACGACCTGGCACCTGCTCACAGTGCCAAAACCACTGGTAAATGGTTTACTGACCATGGTATTACTGTGCTCAATTGGCCTGCCAACTCTCCTGACCTGAACCCCATAGAGAATCTGTGGGATATTGTGAAGAGAAAGTTGAGAGACGCAAGACCCAACACTCTGGATGAGCTTAAGGCCGCTATTGAAGCATCCTGGGCCTCCATAACATCTCAGCAGTGTCACAGGCTTATTGCCTCCATGCCACGCCGCATTGAAGCAGTCATTTCTGCCAAAGGATTCCCGACCAAGTATTGAGTGCATAACTGAACATTATTATTTGATGGTTTTTTTGTTTGTTATTAAAAAACACTTTTATTTGATTGGACGGGTGAAATATGCTAATTTATTGAGACAGGTTTTTTGGGTTATCAGGAGTTGTATGCCAAAATCATCAGTATTAAAACAATAAAAGACCTGACAAATTTCAGTTGGTGGATAATGAATCTATAATATATGAAAGTTTAATTGTAATCATTACATTATGGTAAATAATGAAATTTAACACTATATGCTAATTTTTTGAGAAGGACCTGTATCTCACTTAGTCAAGTGTACCAAGGAGGGTGTTGCCCTGTACTTTTGGATAAAAGAAGGAAATTACTGAACGAACGTCTGAAACATTTCCTCAGTTCAGGAGCTTATCATTATTTTTTTTATTTCTACTAAACGGAGGTACTTGTACTACAACAAACTTAAAAGAATATCAGCAGTTGGTGTTGAGCAGACAAGGCTTTGAGGCAAGGTGAACTTGCTGATCGCTGGGGGTCCAACTGGTAGGACCCCCGGAGATCCCAAGAAGAGATCTCTGCAGAGTTCCATCTTTAAAGGAGCAGGTGTGTGCATGAGAATTTTTGATTGTTGTGTTCCTTTAAATACTTCAAGGGGCTGTTGCTTCTGTTAGTTGATAGGTGTAGGTACAGGTATGCAGCAAGTGATGTAGAAATGGAATGCAGATTAGTCATAAAGATTAGTTTTGTTACTCTGTGCTTACACAAAGCAGTATATTATACAACTGGGGATAAAGTTACATGACCTAGAGACTTTATACCTTAGTCCAAACTGTAGCAAAGTACTGTCTGTATCTTCTCAAGTACAGTAACGCAATACATTGGATTTATAGTAACAGAATTCTGTCATTTTATTGTTGACAACTTGCTTTTTGTACTCCTAGAAATAATGAGTACAATTCCGTTTTTTGCCTGTCTTGATGAGGGGGCAGGCTGGAGTCAGACGTTTAAGAGCATGTCTTTTAATGAATCTAGATCTTCAAAAAAGTGGTGTGTTTTGCCACAAGTCTTACCTTAGTCTTAATCTCTCGTCTTACTCTAGTTGCAATGCCCCATATTCTTCCACAACTCTGCCCACTTTGTCGGAGCTGGACAAAAATGCTGTGAGAATGGCAAGTCACAAAGTTTTAACGCATCCTCACATTGCAACAAAATTAAGTCTTGCTTTTTGCCTACTGAGCATGCCCGTGGGATGACCTCTCATTGGAGGTCAGAGGTCACATGCCCAAGTCCTCAAGCGGTTCTGATTGGACCACTGGCAAGGTTCCGGAAGGCTGCAACTATAAAAGGTTTGCATGGCCGCTTGGCCATGCGCTAGTATAGCCTGAAATCGTGGTGTGTGTGGATGCGTGTATGTTACTGGTGAAAGCGCCTAATGATCCCCTTCCCTAGCGTTGTTGTCTGAGTGTGGGTGTTTGGAGCTGACATAGCGCCAGGAAGTGCAATCCAGCACTGAGCACGATTTACCAGCGTCAAATAATCGCGTTCGCCAGTGCGACCGTCATTTTTACCGAGCGCAGGTTGGAGCAAGCTCAGTGTAGGCAGAGGTTTAGGCTGGCTCCTAACTTCGCTAGATCTCTGGAATCCCTGGATCAGGCGTCCGAGCCCTGTCATGGTTCCCAATGGCAAGGGAACGTCAGAAACATATAAATAACGGACGAGCTCTTGGGTGATGGAATCTCGAGCTGACCGTGAGCTAAATCTACCACACAACTAACAGCAGCCAGGGAGCATACCTACGATTAACCCTAGATGCCACGCGCCAGCCGGAGGACTAACTACGCCTGGTAGAGGAAGAAACAGACCTGGCTTACCTCTAGTGAAATACCCCAAAGATGATAGAAGCCCCCCACATATAATAACGGTGAGTTCAGAGGAAAAGACATACACAGTATGAAAGTAGATTTAGCAAAGAGAGGTCCACTTACTAGATAGCAGAAGGATACAAAAGGGGACTTCACGGTCAGCTGAAAACCCTTTCAAAATACCATCCTGAAATTACTTTAAAACTCCTGTGTCAACTCATGACACAGGAGTGGCAATTTCAGCCCGCAAGAGCTTCCAGCTACAGAGAATCACAGAACTGTAAACTGGACAAAAGATACAAAAAGAAAAGGACTAAGAGTCCACTTAGCTGATCAGCAGACTAGTAGCAGGAACATGCAACCGAATGGCTCTAGTTACAATGATGACCGGCAAGGAAATGACTGGAGAGCAAGGTTAAATAGGAAACTCCCAAATACTGATGGGAGCAGGTGAACTGAGACCGTAAAGCACACACAAGTCACCAGTACCACCAGCAACCACCAGGGGAGCCCAAAAGCAGATTCACAACAGTACCCCCCCCTTAAGGAGGGGGCACCGAACCCTCACGAGAACCACCAGGGCGATCTGGATGAGCCCTATGAAAGGCACAAACCAAATCCGAGGCATGAACATCAGAGGCAGTTACCCAAGAATTATCTTCTTGACCATAGCCCTTCCATTTAACCAGATATTGAAGCCTCCGTCTGGAAATACGGGAGTCCAAGATCTTTTCTACAACGTACTCCAATTCACCCTCAACCAGCACAGGAGCAGGAGGTTCAGTAGAAGGAACCACCGGTACCTCATACCTCCGCAACAACGACCGATGGAAGACATTATGGATAGCGAAAGATGCCGGGAGGTCCAAACGAAAGGACACAGGGTTAAGAATCTCCAAAATCTTATAAGGACCGATGAACCGGGGCTTAAACTTAGGAGAAGAAACCCTCATAGGGACAAAACGGGAAGACAACCACACCAAGTCCCCAACACGAAGGCGAGGACCAACACGACGACGGCGGTTAGCAAAATGCTGAGTCCTTTCCTGGGACAAGTTCAAATTGTCCACCACCTGTCCCCAAATCCGATGCAACCGATCCACCATAGTATCCACTCCCGGACAATCCGAAGATTCCACCTGACCAGATGAAAAACGAGGGTGAAACCCCGAATTGCAAAAGAAAGGGGAGACCATAGTGGCAGAACTAGCCCGATTATTAAGAGCAAATTCTGCCAATGGCAAAAAGGCAACCCAGTCATCCTGATCCGCAGACACAAAACACCTCAAATAAGTCTCCAAGGTTTGATTAGTTCGCTCCGTCTGGCCATTAGTCTGAGGATGGAATGCAGACGAAAAAGACAAATCAATGCCCATCCTGGCACAGAATGCCCGCCAAAATCTAGACACAAACTGGGTTCCCCTGTCAGAAACGATGTTTTCCGGAATACCATGCAAGCGAACCACATTTTGAAAAAATAGAGGGACCAATTCAGATGAGGAAGGCAACTTAGGCAAGGGTACCAAATGAACCATTTTAGAAAAACGGTCACACACCACCCAGATGACAGACATTTTCTGGGAAACAGGGAGATCAGAAATAAAGTCCATAGAGATGTGCGTCCAAGGCCTCTTCAGAATAGGCAAGGACAACAATAACCCACTAGCCCTAGAACAACAAGGCTTGGCCCGAGCACAAACATCACAAGACTGCACAAAAACACGCACATCTCGAGACAGGGAAGGCCACCAGAAGGACCTAGCCACCAAATCTCTGGTACCAAAAATTCCAGGATGACCTGCCAACGTAGAAGAATGAACTTCCGAGATGACTTTACTGGTCCAATCATCAGGAACAAACAGTCTACCAGGCGGACAACGATCACGTCTATCCGCCTGAAATTCTTGCAAAGCACGTCGCAGGTCTGGGGAGACAGCAGACAAAACCACCCCATCCTTAAGGATACCAGCAGGTTCAGAATCCCCAGGAGAGTCAGGCTCAAAACTCCTAGAAAGAGCGTCTGCCTTCACATTTTTAGAACCCGGTAGGTATGAGACCACAAAATTAAACCGAGAGAAAAACAACGACCAGCGCGCCTGTCTAGGATTCAGGCGCCTGGCAGACTCAAGATAAATCAGATTCTTGTGATCAGTCAAAACCACCACCTGATGTTTGGCACCCTCAAGCCAATGACGCCACTCCTCAAATGCCCACTTCTGTCATGATTCTCAATGGCGAGAGAACATAGCCCAGCATATATGAGAACTAGCTCTTGGAAGATGGAAACTATACTGACCATGAACTAAACCTGCCGCACAACTAGAAGTGGCCGGGTAGCATGCCTACGTTTTTTATCCCTAGATGCCCAGCGCCAGCCGGAGAACTACCTAATCCTAGCAGAGGAAAAGACAGTCCTGGCTCACCTCTAGAGAAATTTTCCCAAAAGGCAGACAGAGGCCCCCACATATATTGGCGGTGATTTTAGATGAAATGACAAACGTAGTATGAAAATAGGTTTAGCAAAATCGAGGTCCGCTTACTAGATAGCATGAAGACAGAAAGGGCACTTTCATGGTCAGCAGAAAACCCTATCAAAACACCATCCAGAAATTACTTTAAGACTCTAGCATTAACTCATAACACCAGAGTGGCAATTTCCGCTCACAAGAGCTTTCCAGACACAGTAACGAAACAGCAGCTGTGAACAGGAACAAAATGCAAAAACACACAAGGACAAAAGTCCAACTTAGCTAGGAGTTGTCTAGTAGCAGGAACATGCACAGAAGGCTTCTGATTACATTGTTGACCGGCATGAAACTGACAGAGGAGCAAGGTTATATAGCGACTCCCACATCCTGATAGGAGCAGGTGAACAGAGGGGATGATGCACACAAGTACAATTCCACAAGTGGCCACCGGGGGAGCCCAGAATCCAATTTCACAACAGTACCCCCCCCTCAAGGAGGGGGCACCGAACCCTCACCAGAACCACCAGGGCGATCAGGATGAGCCCTATGAAAGGCACGGACAAGATCGGAGGCATGAACATCAGAGGCAGTGACCCAAGAATTATCCTCCTGACCGTATCCCTTCCATTTGACCAGATACTGGAGTTTCCGTCTGGAAACACGAGAGTCTAAGATCTTTTCCACAACGTACTCCAACTCACCCTCAACCAACACCGGAGCAGGAGGCTCAACGGAAGGCACAGCCGGTACCTCATACCTGCGCAACAATGACCGATGAAAAACATTATGAATCGAAAAGGATGCAGGGAGGTCCAAACGGAAGGACACAGGGTTAAGAATCTCCAATATCTTGTACGGGCCGATGAACCGAGGCTTAAACTTAGGAGAAGAAACCCTCATAGGGACAAAACGAGAAGACAACCACACCAAGTCCCCAACACAAAGCCGAGGACCAACACGACGACGGCGGTTGGCAAAAAGCTGAGTCTTCTCCTGGGACAACTTCAAATTGTCCACCACCTGCCCCCAAATCTGATGCAACCTCTCCACCACAGCATCCACTCCAGGACAATCCGAAGATTCCACTTGACCGGAGGAAAATCGAGGATGAAACCCCGAATTACAGAAAAACGGGGACACCAAGGTGGCAGAGCTGGCCCGATTATTGAGGGCGAACTCCGCCAAAGGCAAAAAAGCAACCCAATCATCCTGATCCGCAGACACAAAACACCTCAAATATGTCTCCAAGGTCTGATTAGTCCGCTCGGTCTGGCCATTAGTCTGAGGATGGAAAGCAGACGAAAAAGACAAATCTATGCCCATCCTAGCACAGAATGCCCGCCAAAATCTAGACACGAATTGGGTCCCTCTGTCAGAAACGATATTCTCCGGAATACCATGCAAACGAACAACATTTTGAAAAAACAGAGGAACCAACTCGGAAGAAGAAGGCAACTTAGGCAAGGGAACCAGATGGACCATCTTAGAGAAACGGTCACACACCACCCAGATGACAGACATCTTCTGAGAAACAGGCAGATCCGAAATAAAATCCATCGAGATGTGCGTCCAAGGCCTCTTCGGAATAGGCAAGGGTAACAACAATCCACTAGCCCGAGAACAACAAGGCTTGGCCCGAGCACAAACGTCACAAGACTGCACAAAGCCTCGCACATCTCGTGACAGGGAAGGCCACCAGAAGGACCTTGCCACCAAATCCCTGGTACCAAAGATTCCAGGATGACCTGCCAACGCAGAAGAATGAACCTCAGAGATGACTCTACTGGTCCAATCATCAGGAACAAACAGTCTACCAGGTGGGCAACGATCAGGTCTATCCGCCTGAAACTCCTGCAAGGCCCGCCGCAGGTCTGGAGAAACGGCAGACAATATCACTCCATCTTTAAGGATACCTATGGGCTCAGAATTACCAGGGGAGTCAGGCTCAAAACTCCTAGAAAGGGCATCCGCCTTAACATTCTTAGAACCCGGTAGGTAAGACACCACAAAATTAAACCGAGAGAAAAACAACGACCAGCGCGCCTGTCTAGGATTCAGGCGCCTGGCAGACTCAAGGTAAATTAAATTTTTGTGGTCAGTCAATACCACCACCTGATGTCTGGCCCCCTCAAGCCAGTGACGCCACTCCTCAAAAGCCCACTTCATGGCCAAAAGCTCCCGATTCCCAATATCATAATTCCACTCGGCGGGCGAAAATTTACGGGAAAAAAAGGCACAAGGTCTCATCACGGAGCAGTCGGAACTTCTCTGCGACAACACCGCCCCAGCTCCGATTTCAGAAGCGTCGACCTCAACCTGAAAAGGAAGAGCAACATCAGGCTGACGCAACACTGGGGCGGAAGAAAAGCGGCGCTTGAGCTCCCGAAAGGCCTCCACAGCATCAGGGGACCAATCAGCAACATCAGCACCCTTCTTAGTCAAATCAGTCAATGGTTTTACAACATCAGAAAAACCAGCAATAAATCGACGATAAAAGTTAGCAAAGCCCAAAAATTTCTGAAGACTCTTAAGAGAAGAGGGTTGCGTCCAATCACCAATAGCCTGAACCTTGACAGGATCCATCTCGATGGAAGAGGGGGAAAAAATGTATCCCAAGAAGGAAATCTTTTGAACCCCAAAAACACACTTAGAACCCTTCACACACAAGGAATTAGACCGCAAAACCTGAAAAACCCTCCTGACCTGCTGGACATGAGAGTCCCAGTCATCCGAAAAAATCAGAATATCATCCAAATACACAATCATAAATTTATCCAAATAATCGCGGAAAATGTCATGCATAAAGGACTGGAAGACTGAAGGGGCATTTGAAAGACCAAAAGGCATCACCAAATACTCAAAATGGCCCTCGGGCGTATTAAATGCGGTTTTCCACTCATCCCCCTGCTTGATTCGCACCAAATTATACGCCCCACGGAGATCAATCTTAGAGAACCACTTGGCCCCCTTTATACGAGCAAACAAATCAGTAAGCAGTGGTAACGGATATTGATATTTAACCGTGATTTTATTCAAAAGTCGATAATCAATACACGGCCTCAAAGAGCCGTCTTTCTTAGACACAAAGAAAAAACCGGCTCCTAAGGGAGATGACGAAGGACGAATATGTCCCTTTTCCAAGGACTCCTTTATATATTCTCGCATAGCCGCGTGTTCAGGCACAGACAGATTAAATAAACGACCCTTAGGGTATTTACTACCCGGGATCAAGTCTATGGCACAATCGCACTCCCGGTGCGGAGGTAGTGAACCAACCTTGGGTTCTTCAAAAACGTCACGAAAGTCAGACAAGAATTCAGGAATCTCAGAGGGAATAGATGATGAAATGGAAACCAAAGGTACGTCCCCATGAGTTCCTTTACATCCCCAGCTTAACACAGACATAGCTCTCCAGTCGAGGACTGGGTTATGAGATTGCAGCCATGGCAATCCCAGCACCAAAACATCATGTAGATTATACAGCACCAGAAAGCGAATAACCTCCTGGTGATCCGGATTAACACGCATAGTCACTTGTGTCCAGTATTGTGGTTTATTACTAGCCAATGGGGTGGAGTCAATCCCTTTCAGAGGTATCGGAGCCTCCAATGGCTCCAAATCATACCCACAGCGTTTGGCAAAGGACCAATCCATAAGACTCAAAGCAGCGCCAGAGTCGACATAGGCGTCCGCGGTAATAGATGACAAAGAACAAATCAGGGTCACAGATAGAATAAACTTAGACTGTAAAGTGCTAATTGAAACAGACTTGTCAGGCTTCTTAGTACGCTTAAAGCATGCTGATATAACATGAGTTGAATCACCACAATAGAAGCACAACCCATTTTTTCGTCTAAAATTCTGCCGCTCGCTTCTGGACAGAATTCTATCACATTGCATATTTTCTGGCGTTTTCTCAGTAGACACCGCCAAATGGTGCACAGGTTTGCGCTCCCGCAGACGCCTATCGATCTGAATAGCCATCGTCATGGACTCATTCAGACTCGCAGGCACAGGGAACCCCACCATAACATCCTTAATGGCATCAGAGAGACCTTCTCTGAAAATCGCCGCCAGGGCGCACTCATTCCACTGAGTAAGCACAGACCATTTGCGGAATTTTTGGCAGTATATTTCAGCTTCATCTTGCCCCTGAGACAAGGACATCAAGGTCTTTTCCGCCTGAAGCTCTAAATGAGGTTCCTCATAAAGCAACCCCAAGGCCAGAAAAAACGCATCCACATTGAGCAACGCAGGATCCCCTGGTGCCAATGCAAAAGCCCAGTCCTGAGGGTCGCCCCGGAGCAAGGAAATTACAATCCTGACCTGCTGTGCAGGGTCTCCGGCAGAGCGAGACTTCAGGGACAAAAACAATTTGCAATTATTTTTAAAATTTTGAAAGTGAGATCTATTCCCCGAGAAGAATTCAGGCAAAGGAATTCTAGGCTCAGACATAGGTGCATGAACAACAAAATCTTGCAAATTTTGTACCTTTGTGGCGAGATTATTCAAACCTGTAGCTACACTCTGAAGATCCATTTGAAACAGGTGAACACAGAGCCATTCAAGGATTAGAAGGAGAGAAAGAGAGGAAGGCTGCAGCATAGGCAAACTAGCAAGTGATTCAATTAAGAGCACACTCAGAACTAGAGGAAAAAAAAAAAATAAAAAATTGTAGCAGACTTCTTTTTTCTCTCCTTTCTCAGCCAGTAATTTAACCCTTTTTTGGGCCGGTCAAACTGTCATGATTCTCAATGGCGAGAGAACATAGCCCAGCATATATGAGAACTAGCTCTTGGAAGATGGAAACTATACTGACCATGAACTAAACCTGCCGCACAACTAGAAGTGGCCGGGTAGCATGCCTACGTTTTTTATCCCTAGATGCCCAGCGCCAGCCGGAGAACTACCTAATCCTAGCAGAGGAAAAGACAGTCCTGGCTCACCTCTAGAGAAATTTTCCCAAAAGGCAGACAGAGGCCCCCACATATATTGGCGGTGATTTTAGATGAAATGACAAACGTAGTATGAAAATAGGTTTAGCAAAATCGAGGTCCGCTTACTAGATAGCATGAAGACAGAAAGGGCACTTTCATGGTCAGCAGAAAACCCTATCAAAACACCATCCAGAAATTACTTTAAGACTCTAGCATTAACTCATAACACCAGAGTGGCAATTTCCGCTCACAAGAGCTTTCCAGACACAGTAACGAAACAGCAGCTGTGAACAGGAACAAAATGCAAAAACACACAAGGACAAAAGTCCAACTTAGCTAGGAGTTGTCTAGTAGCAGGAACATGCACAGAAGGCTTCTGATTACATTGTTGACCGGCATGAAACTGACAGAGGAGCAAGGTTATATAGCGACTCCCACATCCTGATAGGAGCAGGTGAACAGAGGGGATGATGCACACAAGTACAATTCCACAAGTGGCCACCGGGGGAGCCCAGAATCCAATTTCACAACACACTTCATGGCCAAAAGCTCCCGATTACCAACATCATAGTTTCGCTCGGCGGCCGAAAATTTTCGAGAAAAGAACGCACAAGGTCTCATCACTGAGCAGTCGGAACTTTTCTGCGACAAAACCGCCCCCGCTCCGATCTCGGAAGCATCGACCTCAACCTGAAAGGGAAGAGAAACATCAGGCTGGCGCAACACAGGGGCAGAAGAAAAGCGGCGCTTAAGCTCCCGAAAGGCCTCCACAGCAGCAGGGGACCAATTGGCAACATCAGCACCCTTTTTAGTCAAATCAGTCAAAGGCTTAGCAACGCCAGAAAAACCAGTTATAAATCAACGATAAAAATTAGCAAAGCCCAAGAATTTCTGAAGACTCTTAAGAGAAGTAGGCTGCGTCCAATCACAAATAGCCCGAACCTTGACAGGATCCATCTCAATGGAAGAAGGGGAAAAAATGTACCCCAAAAAAGAAATCTTTTGAACCCCAAAAATACACTTTGAACCTTTTACACACAAAGAATTAGCCCGCAAAACCTGAAAAACCCTCCTGACCTGTTGAACATGAGACTCCCAGTCATCAAAAAAATCAAAATATCATCCAAATACACAATCATAAATTTATCCAAATATTCACGGAAAATGTCATGCATAAAGGACTGAAAGACTGAAGGTGCATTTGAAAGGCCGAAAGGCATTACTAAATACTCAAAATGGCCCTCGGGCGTATTAAATGCGGTTTTCCACTCATCCCCCTGCTTAATTCGCACCAAATTATACGCCCCACGAAGATCAATCTTAGAGAACCACTTAGCCCCCCTTATGCGAGCAAACAAATCAGTCAGTAAAGGCAACGGATACTGATATTTGACTGTAATTTTATTCAGGAGTCGATAATCAATACAAGGCCTCAGAGAGCCATCTTTTTTAGACACAAAGAAAAAACCAACCAGCTCCTAAAGGAGATGAAGAAGGACGAATATGTCCCTTTTCCAGGGACTCCTTAATATACTCTCGCATAGCAGCATGTTCAGGCACAGATAGATTAAACAAACGACCCTTTGGAAATTTACTGCCAGGAATCAGATCTATGGCGCAATCACAATCTCTGTGGGGAGGGAGTGAACCCAGTTTAGGCTCCTCAAATACATCACGATAATCAGACAAAAATGCCGGAATCTCAGAGGGAGTAGATGACGAAATGGAAACCAAAGGTACATCCCCATGAGCCCCCCGACATCCCCAGCTTATCACAGACATTGTTTTCCAGTCAAGGACTGGGTTATGAGATTGTAACCATGGTAATCCAAGCACTAAAACATCATGTAAATTGTACAACACAAGGAAGCGAATCACCTCCTTATGGTCTGGAGTCATACGCATAGTCACTTGCGTCCAGAATTGTGGTTTATTACTAGCCAATGGCGTAGAGTCAATACCCTTCAGAGGTATAGGGACTTCCAGCGGCTCTAAATTAAACCCACAACGCCTGGCAAAGGACCAATCCATAAGACTCAGAGGGGTGCCAGAGTCCACATAGGCATCCACGGTAATAGCTGATAATGAACAAATCAAGGTTACAGACAGAATAAATTTAGACTGTAAAGTGCCAATTGAAATAGACTTGTCAACCTTCTTTGTGCGTTTAGAGCATGCTGATATAACATGAGCAGAATCACCACAATAGAAGCATAACCCATTTTTACGCCTATAATTCTGCCGCTCGCTTCTGGACAGAATTCTGTCACATTGCATATTCTCTGGCGTCTTTTCAGAAGATACCGCCAAATGGTGCACAGGCTTGCGCTCCCGCAAACGCCGATCAATCTGAATAGCCATTGTCATGGACTCATTCAGACCTATAGGCGCAGGGAACCCCACCATAACATCCTTAATGGCATCAGAGAGGCCCTCTCTGAAATTTGCCGCTAGGGCGCACTCATTCCACTGAGTAAGCGCAGACCATTTACGAAATTTTTGGCAGTATATCTCAGCTTCATCTTGCCCTTGAGATAGGGCTATCAAAGCTTTTTCAGCTTGAATCTCCAAATTAGGTTCCTCATAAAGCAACCCTAAAGCCAGAAAAAACGCATCCACATTGAGCAACGCAGGATCCCCTGGTGTCAATGAAAATGCCCAATTTTGAGGGTCACCTCGCAGCAAAGAAATTACAATCTTAACCTGCTGGGCGGGATCTCCAGAGGAGTGAGGTCTGAGAGAAAGGAACAATTTACAATTATATTTGAAATTCAGAAACCGAGATCTATCTCCGGAAAACACCTCTGGTGTAGGAATTTTAGGTTCAGACATAGGAGCATGTATAACAAAATCTTGTAAATTCTGAACCTTAGTAGCAAGATTATTTAAACCTGCAGCCAAACTCTGAGGATCCATCATTAAACAGATGAGATCAGAGCCATTCAAGGATTAGAAGGAGAGAAAGGCAAAGGCTGTAATTAGAGCTGAAATACAACTGATTCAACTATGGAGCAAGCATAGGAAAAAAAAAAAAATCTACAGACTTCTTTTTCACTCCTTTCTTCTGCCAATAACTTTAACACTCGTCCGGTCATACTGTCATGGTTCCCAATGGCAAGGGAACGTCAGAAACATATAAATAACGGACAAGCTCTTGGGTGATGGAATCTCGAGCTGACCGTGAGCTAAATCTACCACACAACTAATAGCAGCCAGGGAGCATACCTACGATTAACCCTAGATGCCACGCGCCAGCCGGAGGACTAACTACGCCTGGTAGAGGAAGAAACAGACCTGGCTTACCTCTAGTGAAATACCCCAAAGATGATAGAAGCCCCCCACATATAATAACGGTGAGTTCAGAGGAAAAGACATACACAGTATGAAAGTAGATTTAGCAAAGAGAGGTCCACTTACTAGATAGCAGAAGGATACAAAAGGGGACTTCACGGTCAGCTGAAAACCCTTTCAAAATACCATCCTGAAATTACTTTAAAACTCCTGTGTCAACTCATGACACAGGAGTGGCAATTTCAGCCCGCAAGAGCTTCCAGCTACAGAGAATCACAGAACTGTAAACTGGACAAAAGATACAAAAAGAAAAGGACTAAGAGTCCACTTAGCTGATCAGCAGACTAGTAGCAGGAACATGCAACCGAATGGCTCTAGTTACAATGATGACCGGCAAGGAAATGACTGGAGAGCAAGGTTAAATAGGAAACTCCCAAATACTGATGGGAGCAGGTGAACTGAGACCGTAAAGCACACACAAGTCACCAGTACCACCAGCAACCACCAGGGGAGCCCAAAAGCAGATTCACAACAGAGCCCCAAGAGGCCTTGGAGGTTTCTCGAGCGAGGTCTAAGTCCCGGATCGTTCGTGCACCCATGGTCTGTCGTGTCTCTCAGCAGTCAGGACATTTTGCAACCAAATGTCCCCAGCAGTTGAGAAAATGTCCATGTCTAGTGGCAATAGGAGGAGGCTCACTAGACACAGTGGCGTTTTCTTCCAAATTGTCCTTTAAAGAGACACTCACGATAGGCCCATCCACTCATGCGGTGGAGGTTTGTGTGGGTTCCAGGGCGTAGGGCAATTTCATGTCTTCAGCCTTCGCCCAACGTCACGCAATACCTCTGGTGATGCTCACCAAGCCAGTCACCGTCCGAGTGGTAAATGAGTCGACACTGCCCTCACAGATTACACACCAAACCATCCCACTTACTCTATCCATATCTCCTTCCCATCAAGAGATTATCTCCCTGTTAGTCATTCCCGAGGGTATTGATGAGGTCCTGTTAGGGTACCTTGGCTTCGCTAGCACTTTCCTCTTATTGAATGGTCCTCAGGGAGAATTCTGGGATGGAGTAAATCCTGTCAGGGTAGATGTCAGAGGGAGTGCGTTCAGGTTGCATCTACAGAGGTACCCGCAGATCTTTCCTCTCTCCCCAAACACTATTGGCTCTATGCGGATGTGTTCTACAAAAAAGGCTGCGGAGACCCTTCCGACTCACCGCCCCTATGACTGTCATATTGACCTTTTGTCTGGTGCTGAGCCTCCCCAGGGTCAAGTCCACCCGTTATCTCTCCCGGAGACAGAGGCAATGTCTCAGTACATCCAGGAGAATCTGGCAAGAAGATTCATAAGGAAGTCAGTGTCACCCACGGGGGCTGGTTTCTTCTTCGTGCAGAAGAACGGAGAAATACGTCCATGGATAGACTACAGGGGTCTTAATGCCATAACCGTTAAGAATAAGTACCCGCTGCCACTTATATCTGAGCTCTTCGATAGGTTTCGGGGAGTGAGGGTATTTACTAAGCTTGATCTGCGGGGTGCTTACAATCTGATTCGCATCCGTGATGGGGACGAATGGAAGACGGCATTTAACACCAGGGAGGGGCACTATGAGTACCTGCTAATGCCCTTTGGGCTCTGTAATGCTTCTGCCGTTTTCTAAGACTTTGTGAACGATATCTTCTGGGATATGCTAACCACCTCGGTCGTAGTCTATCTGGATGACATTCTCATCGACTCTCCAGATATAGACTCCCACCGGAGAGATGTTTGCAAAGTCTTCGACCTCCTACGGGCAAACGCCCTCTATGCCAAGATGGAGAAGTGTGTGTTTGAGCAGGAGTCCTTGCCTTTCCTGGGCTATATCATCTCTGCCCAGGGATTGGCCATGAATCCTGCCAAGCTACAGGCTGTGATGGGCTGGCAAGAGCCCCATTCTCTCAAAGCGGTGCAGCGCTTTATGGGGTTCATTAAGTATTATCACCAGTTCATTCCCCACTTCTCAACTTAGGTAGCTCCCCTGGTTGCCCTCACCAAGAAGGGAGCTAATCCCAAATTGTGGTCGGAGGAGGTCTCCAAGGCATTTCTTTCTATAAAGCACACTTTGCTAGCGCTCACATTTTACATCACCCCGATGTTGATAAGCCATTTATCAAGGAAGTGTATGCCTCTTCCATCAGTGCTGGAGCTGTCCTCTTCCAGAAGGATGCTCAAGGTCAGAAGCATCCTTGCGTCTTCTCCAAGACCTTCACACTGGCGGAGAGGAATTATTCCATTGGGGACAGGGAGTTGCTAGCAATGAAGTTGGCCTTTTTGGAGTGGAGACACTTCCTGAAGGGGGCTCGTTTTCTCTTCCAAGTGTACACCGACCACAAGAATTTGGTGTACTTGCAAACCGCCCAGCGAATAAACCCTCGCCAGGCCAGCTGGTCCCTGTTCTTCTCCTGTTTCCACTTCACCCTCCATTTTCTCTCTGGGGAGAAGAACACTGGTGCCGACGCCCTCTCCGCTCCGTAGTGTCATCTGAGGAGGGAGAGGAGCCTCGGCTTATTGTCCCTTCAGAGAGCCTGAGAACTGTGGCTCCGGTTTCACTAGAGTTTGTGCCTCCAGGCAAGACGTTTATCCTTCTTGAGACCAGAGGTTCTCTCTTGGAATCATTTGTCCAGGATGGGTGGTGTTGTGAATTAGACTTTTTGGCTCCCTCTTGTGGTCACTAGTGGTATGACTCTGGGATTGTCTTTTTTCTGTTTGGCACTCACCTGGGTCGTTAGTCCAGGGGTGTCGCTATATTAACTTCCTGGATCCTTAGTCCAGTGCCTGGCATCGTTGTAATCAGATCCTTCTGTTGCTCCTGTCTGCTGGTCCTGGCTCTTGCAAAATTAAGCTAAGTCTTGCTTCTTTGTTTTTTGAGTTACTTGCTTTGCTACTATTTTTGTCCAGCTTGTACTAAATGTGATTTCTGACCTTGCTGGAAGCTCTAGGGGGCTGGTGTTCTCCCCCCGGCCGTTAGACGGTTCGGGGGTTCTTGAATATCCAGCGTGGATATTTTAATAGGGTTTTTGCTTACCATATCAGTCATCTTACTTATTCTGCTAATGGGCCTCTCTTTGCTAAATACCTAGCTCATTCTTATGTTTGTCTTTTCCTCTTACCTCACCGTTATTATTTGTTGGGGGCTTGTATCCAACTTTTGGGGTCTTTTCTCTGGAGGCAAGAAAGGTCTTTCTTTTCCCTTCTAGGGTTAGTTAGTTCTCCGGCTGGCGCGAGACGTCTAGAACCAACGTAGGCACGTTCCCCGGCTACTTCTATTTGTGGTGCTAGGATTAGATATATGGTCAGCCCAGTTACCACTGCCCTATGAGCTGGTTTTTTGTGTTTGCAGACTTGGTATTGATTCCTGAGACCCTCTGCCATTGGGGTCATAACAGTATGCCAGGCCAACATTGAATGTTTAATGCATTGCAGAAGTGGGATATAAGAAAGGAAATTCTGATTTTTTTTTTTTTTTTTCCTGTCTTCCTCCCCTTTACCGCTGAGTGGCTTGAGCTTGCTGCAGACATGAATGTCCAGACCTTGATTACAAGTGTGGACCAGCTTGCTGCTCGTGTGCAAAGCATACAAGATTTTGTTACCAGTAGTCCTATGTCTGAACCTAAAATACCTATTCCTGAACTGTTTTCTGGAGACCGATTTAAGTTTAGGAATTTCAGGGATAATTGTAAATTGTTTCTATTTCTGAGACCCTGTTCATCTGGAGACTCAGTTCAGCAAGTTAAAATTGTTATCTCTTTTTTACGGGGCGACCCTCAGGATTGGGCTTTCTCGCTAGTGCCAGGAGATCCGGCATTGGCAAATATTGATGCGTTTTTTCTGGCGCTCGGATTGCTTTACGAGGAACCCAATCTTGAGGTTCAGGCAGAAAAAGCCTTGCTGGCTATTTCTCAGGGCCAGGATGAAGCTGAAGTGTATTGCCAAAAATTTCGGAAATGGTCCGTGCTTACTCAGTGGAATGAGTGTGCTCTGGCCGCAAACTTCAGAAATGGCCTTTCTGAAGCCATTAAGAATGTGATGGTGGGTTTCTCCATTCCTACAAGTCTGAATGATTCCATGGCGCTGGCTATTCAAATTGACCGGCGTTTGCGGGAGCGCAAAACCGCTAATCCTCTGGTGGTGTTGTCTAAGCAAACACCTGATTTGATGCAATGTGATAGAATTCAGACCAGAAATGAGCGGAAAAATCATAGACGTCAGAATGGGTTGTGTTTTTACTGTGGTGATTCTACACATGTTATATCAGCATGCTCTAAACGCCTAACAAGGGTTGTTAGTCCTGTCGCCATTGGTAATTTGCAACCTAAATTTATTTTGTCTGTGACTTTAATTTGCTCATTGTCCTCTTACCCTGTTATGGCGTTTGTGGATTCAGGTGCTGCCCTGAGTCTTATGGATCTGTCATTTGCCAAGCGCTGTGGTTTTGTTCTTGAGCCGTTGGTTAATCCTATCCCTCTGAGGGGTATTGATGCTACGCCATTGGCGGAAAATAAACCGCAGTTTTGGACACAGGTAACCATGTGCATGACTCCTGAACATCGGGAGGTGATTCGTTTTCTTGTTCTGCATAAAATGCATGATTTGGTCGTTTTGGGTTTGCCATGGTTACAGACTCATAATCCAGTCTTGGATTGGAAGGCAATGTCTGTGTCAAGTTGGGGCTGTCAGGGTATTCATGGTGATCCCCCACCGGTGTCTATTGCTTCCTCTACTCCTTCGGAAGTTCCTGAGTATTTGTCTGATTATCAGGATGTGTTCAGCGAGTCCAGGTCCAGTGTTCTGCCTCCTCATAGGGACTGTGACTGTGCCATAGATTTGATTCTAGGTAGCAAATTTCCTAAGGGAAGACTATTTAATCTGTCTGTACCTGAGCATACCGCAATGCGTTCGTATATCAAGGAATCTCTGGAGAAGGGGCATATCCGTCCTTCCTCTTCCCCTCTTGGTGCGGGATTCTTTTTTGTGGCCAAGAAGGACGGATCTTTGAGACCTTGTATTGACTATCAGCTTTTGAATAAAATCACTGTTAAATTTCAGTATCCTTTGCCTTTGTTGTCAGACTTGTTTGCCCGAATTAAAGGTGCCAAGTGGTTCACCAAGATAGATCTTCGTGGTGCGTACAACCTTGTGCGCATTAAGCGAGGAGATGAATGGAAAACCGCGTTTAATACGACCGAAGGTCATTTTGAGTACTTGGTGATGCCTTTTGGGCTCTCTAATGCTCCTTCAGTGTTTCAGTCCTTTATGCATGATATTTTCCGGAAGTATCTGGATAAATTTATGATCGTTTATCTGGATGATATTCTGTTTTTTTCTGATGACTGGGACTCGCATGTAGAGCAGGTCAGGATGGTGTTTCAGGTTTTGCGTGAGAATGCTTTATTTGTTAAGGGCCCAAAGTGTCTCTTTGGAGTACAGAAGGTTCCCTTTTTGGGGTTTATTTTTTCCCCTTCTGCGGTGGAGATGGACCCAGTCAAGGTCCGTGCTATTCATGATTGGACTCAACCCACGTCAGTTAAGAGTCTTCAGAAGTTCTTGGGTTTTGCTAACTTCTACCGTCGTTTTATTGCTAATTTTTCTAGCATTGCTAAACCTTTGACGGATATGACCAAGAAAGGTTCTGATGTTGCTAACTGGGCTCCTGCAGCCGTGGAGGCTTTCCAGGAGTTGAAGCGCCGGTTTACTTCGGTGCCTGTTTTGTGCCAGCCTGATGTCTCACTTCCCTTTCAGGTTGAAGTGGATGCTTCTGAGATTGGGGCAGGGGCCGTTTTGTCGCAGAGAGGCCCTGGTTGCTCTGTGATGAGACCTTGTGCCTTTTTCTCGAGGAAGTTTTCGCCTGCTGAGCGGAATTATGATGTTGGCAATCAGGAGTTGTTGGCCATGAAGTGGACATTTGAGGAGTGGCGTCATTGGCTCGAGGGTGCTAAGCATCGTGTGGTGGTCTTGACTGATCACAAAAATTTGATGTATCTCGAGTCTGCTAAACGCCTGAATCCTAGACAGGCCCGCTGGTCATTGTTTTTCTCCCGTTTTGACTTTGTGGTCTCGTATTTACCAGGTTCAAAGAATGTGAAGGCGGATGCTCTTTCAAGGAGCTTTGTGCCTGACTCTCCGGGAGTCGCAGAACCAGTTGGTATTCTTAAAGAGGGAGTTATCTTGTCAGCCATTTCTCCGGATTTGCGACGTGTGTTGCAGAGATTTCAGGCTGGTAGACCTGACTCTTGTCCACCTGACAGACTGTTTGTTCCTGATAAGTGGACCAGCAGAGTCATTTCCGAGGTTCATTCCTCGGTGTTGGCAGGGCATCCGGGAATTTTTGACACCAGAGATCTGGTGGCTAGGTCCTTTTGATGGCCTTCCTTGTCACGGGATGTGCGGTCGTTTGTGCAGTCCTGTGGGACTTGTGCTCGAGCTAAGCCTTGCTGTTGGCGTGCCAGCGGGTTGCTCTTGCCCTTGCCTGTCCCGAAGAGGCCTTGGACACACATTTCCATGGATTTCATTTCAGATCTCCCGGTGTCTCAGGGCATGTCTGTCATCTGGGTGGTATGTGATCGCTTTTCTAAGATGGTCCATTTGGTACCTTTGCCTAAGCTGCCTTCCTCTTCCGATCTGGTTCCTGTGTTCTTTCAGAATGTGGTTCGTTTACACGGCATTCCTGAGAATATTGTGTCTGACAGAGGATCCCAGTTTGTTTCCAGGTTCTGGCGATCCTTTTGTGCTAGGATGGGCATTGAGTTGTCGTTTTCGTCTGCCTTTCATCCTCAGACTAATGGACAAACGGAGCGAACTAATCAGACTCTGGAGGCTTATTTGAGGTGTTTTGTTTCTGCGGATCAGGATGATTGGGTGACCTTCTTGCCGTTGGCTGAGTTTGCCCTTAATAATCGGGCTAGTTCCGCTACATTGGTTTCGCCATTTTTCTGCAACTCTGGTTTCCATCCTCGTTTTTCCTCGGGACATGTGGAGCCTTCTGACTGTCCTGGGGTAGATTCTCTGGTGGATAGGTTGCAGCAGATCTGGAATCATGTGGTGGACAACTTAAAGTTGTCACAAGAGAAGGCTCAGGGTTTTGCCAACCGCCGCCGCGGTGTGGGTCCCCGACTTCGTGTTGGGGATTTGGTATGGCTGTCTTCTCGATTTGTTCCTATGAAGGTCTCCTCTCCTAAATTTAAGCCTCGCTTCATCGGTCCTTACAAGATATTGGAAATCCTTAATCCTGTGTCCTTTCGCTTGGATCTTCCTGTGTCGTTTGCCATTCACAACGTGTTCCATAGGTCTTTGTTGCGGCGGTACGTTGTACCTGTGGTTCCTTCTGTTGAGCCTCCTGCTCCGGTGTTGGTTGAGGGCGAGTTGGAGTACGTGGTGGAGAAGATCTTGGATTCTCGTCTCTCCAGGCGGAGGCTTCAGTATCTGGTCAAGTGGAAGGGCTATGGTCAGGAGGATAATTCCTGGGTGGTTGCCTCTGATTTGCATGCGGCCGATTTAGTTCGTGCCTTTCACGCTGCTCATCCTGATCGCCCTGGTGGTCTTGGTGAGGGTTCGGTGACCCCTCCTTAAGGGGGGGTACTGTTGTGAATTAGACTTTTTGGCTCCCTCTTGTGGTCACTAGTGGTATGACTCTGGGATTGTCTTTTTTCTGTTTGGCACTCACCTGGGTCGTTAGTCCAGGGGTGTCGCTATATTAACTTCCTGGATCCTTAGTCCAGTGCCTGGCATCGTTGTAATCAGATCCTTCTGTTGCTCCTGTCTGCTGGTCCTGGCTCTTGCAAAATTAAGCTAAGTCTTGCTTCTTTGTTTTTTGAGTTACTTGCTTTGCTACTATTTTTGTCCAGCTTGTACTAAATGTGATTTCTGACCTTGCTGAAAGCTCTAGGGGGCTGGTGTTCTCCCCCCGGCCGTTAGACGGTTCGGGGGTTCTTGAATATCCAGCGTGGATATTTTAATAGGGTTTTTGCTGACCATATCAGTCATCTTACTTATTCTGCTATTAGCTAGTGGGCCTCTCTTTGCTAAATACCTAGCTCATTCTTATGTTTGTCTTTTCCTCTTACCTCACCGTTATTATTTGTTGGGGGCTTGTATCCAACTTTTGGGGTCTTTTCTCTGGAGGCAAGAAAGGTCTTTCTTTTCCCTTCTAGGGTTAGTTAGTTCTCCGGCTGGCGCGAGACGTCTAGAACCAACGTAGGCACGTTCCCCGGCTACTTCTATTTGTGGTGCTAGGATTAGATATATGGTCAGCCCAGTTACCACTGCACTATGAGCTGGTTTTTTGTGTTTGCAGACTTGGTATTGATTCCTGAGACCCTCTGCCATTGGGGTCATAACAGGGTGGTCTTTTTGGGACTAAGAGGACATCTGAGCTCCTGGCGAGGATGTACTGGTGGACGCATATGGCTTGTGATGTCGAGGACTATATTCAGGCGTGTGTCTCCTGTGCTAAGAATCGGTCTCCTCGATAGCACCCTGCTGGGTTATTTTACCCCCTGCCGGTAGCGTATAGGCCCTGGGACATGGTCGGGATGGACTTGGTGGGCTTACCCAAGTCTCATAGTTGCGCTGTTATCTGGGTAGTCACCGACCATTGTTCCAAAATGGTGCATCTGGTGCCTCTTCCGTGGGTACCTTCTGCACGGGCCTTAGCGGCGTTGTTCATCAAACACGTTTTTTGTCTACACGGCATGCCTGACACAATAGTCAGTGACCGGTGTCCCCAGTTCATGTCTCAGTTCTGGAGAGAGCTCTGCCGTTTGCTCAGCATAGACCTAAATCTCTCTTCAGCTTACCATCCCAAGACGAATGGGTTGGTAGAGAGGGCCAACCAGACCCTGGCCACATATCTGTGACATTTTGTCTCTGCCAGGCAGGATGACTGGGCATCCTTGCTTCCATGGGCAGAGTTTGCGCTGAACAACGTTGTTGCCAATTCCACGAGGCAGACCCCGCTCCTCTTTAATTACAGTCAACATCCGCTTGTCCCCGTGCCCATGCCTGTGTCGTCCACCGATTCTAGGCTGGTGGACTGGGCAGTGGAGGCATGTGACATTTCGGACCTCACACAGGATGCCATCTGGGCCTCCAAGGAGAGAATGAGGGTCTCTGCCGATGCACGCCGGCGCCCCGCTCTGACTTTTGCTACGGCCGACTTAGTGTGGCTCTCCACCCGTAACATCAGGCTGCGTGTTGAGTCCACTAAGTTGTGCCTCGCTACATTGGTCCCTTCAAGGTCTATCGTCTGGCCCTTCCTCCACGCCTTGGTACCACCTATAGCTTTCATGTGTCTCTCTTAAAACCCATTCACATGTCCCGGTTTTCTGAGTCATCTGCCGTGACATCGGGCTCATCCTCGGACAATTATGAGGGGAACATCATTGTTGGGTGCAAGGTGGTAAGTGGCAAAAAATTCTATCTGATGGACTGGAAGGGTCATGGCCCTGAGGACAGGACCTGGGAACCTATGGAGCACATTCATGCTCCTCAGCTCATTGCAGCATTTGAGCGTAGCAAGGCCCAAAGAGGGGGGTAATGTTAGGTGTTGAGTTCCCGCTGCTGCACAGGGGGAGTCTCAAACCATGTTCGCTGTGGTCTCCCATTCATTTCTGAGCCGCAGCGGAACCTGCTCAGCAGAGATGTCAGTTCCAGCATCTTGCTCAAGCTGATGCATCTGGTTACTGCTGCTGTCCCAGGTCCAGCTATTGTAACCAGTGTGTATGTGTGTGTGTTTAGTGCACTTTCCTACCCTAGTTAGGGCGGTTAGTGGCGTTCTCCAGCGCGACGCTGCATGCACACAGTGCACTAAATTTATTAGTTAGAGTCTCCAGGCATCACAGATGCGGTGCAGTGAGCTTAGTTGGTCAAGAACTGAGGTCTCAAACTGCATTCCTCAACGGCCGCAAACAGGTCATGTTTTCAGGATTTTCTTGTACTGCACAGGTGATAATTTAATCACCTACACACAATGATTACAGCACCTTGTGCAATGCTAAGGAAATCCTGAAAAAACTAATGGTTTGTGGCCCTCGAGGAATGCAGTTTGAGATCCCTGGTCTAGAAGGACTCTTACCCCACGTCCTAGGGGCTGAGTCCTGTGACCGTACTCTAACGCTCACTCTGCCGAGTTTTGTGAGGTTAAACAGGCTACGGCATTTACATTTCACGGTATTGCGGCCATGTGAAGCAACAGAGTTCGCCTCTGTACACACTGGGTGAGGTTAGCCCGCATGTGTTCGTCTATTATACTGCCATATAGCGTCCGCCATTACCGGGCAGCATTTAACATCTCTGCACGGTGGACCCCGGGCTGCGATGCGAATGCACCTTATTACTACCTTTATATTATTTGGTGCATTCCGCCAGCCCTAACACCATGTGCATAAAGTAACGATGAAGGTGCAGATTTACATGAAGGACCTCCTAGGACCATTTCTGATATTGCAGCATATACTCTACCGGTAAAACAAGTTTAATAATCCAGAGTTTCTTCCTTGGACATTAAACAAGGAGTCAGTGACTTGACCTTGGGCTGAATTGACATTCCTGTTTTACTGATGCATTGGTGTGGACTTGTTATTTTTGAAATATAATGCAGATTGTACTTTTTTTTGATGTGATACATTCATAGGTCCTCTTGAAATACCAGTTATAGTAATCACTTATAATAATATAGGAAAACTATAATTTTGTGGCCAATAAATAGTAAGACTACGTGTCATATGACCTATTTCATGCATATCATTAACAGGTGGTAACGGGTGACAGGCAGGACTGGTCACTAGCAGCCACTGTCATTGCCAACCATAGAAACTGTCATGTCTGTAGGAGTCATCATCATTACATATCTCATGAGCGACATGCTGCAATAATAAAGTCATCACTTATGTAAGATTACTGCAGTTTCCATTATTTCCATTACGATAAGGAAAAAGTATACAATGAGCATCACAGAGTTCATTTCTTTGGAATCTTCATAATTGTTCTTGGGTAACAATTGATTTTTACCTTAACTACAACAATCTCCAAGATTACTAATATTTATGGAAATGGCCCTCTTCCTTGACCTATATTCAGATTCCTTTTCCTACTTATTGATATACTTGAGCCACATTCAGAGATCCTTTTTTTTTTTGCATTCATCCGATTTTCATCAGTGTTTTAGATCAGATTTGCATTTCCTTTTGGCCGTTGTGTTTGTATTTACCATCAGTGTCTCATAAATTATTCTTCCATGTAAAAAATTGATGTAGGTTTCTTGAGGTTCTTCTATCAGTCTGTGAAAAACGGATAGCACTAGGATGTAACTAGAATGCCATGAAAAGTTTTACACTAGAAAAATGGCATGCAAATATTTGAGAAGACACAATGTTTTTATGAAATGCAAGGTTGCGCAAAAATGTTAAAACTTTTGGTAGTTTCATGCCATATTTGCCTAGCTCTTCCAAAATGAGAGCAGCTGGGGCAGACTGAGCATGGCGATATATAATAGAATGCTTCATGATGAGATGTGGTATACTTTACACCACAAATCTTAGTACAGTTCCTGACCCATGTACTTTACAAAACCTCCAAAACTTTCCTGTGATATATGGCGTCAACACATTGGCAGCAGAGCCTTAAACTCCTGTGCACTTAATAGTGGGGCTTCAGTGGATCAGACTTGTTTTTTTCCAACACATTTCACAGATGCTCAATTAGATAGCGAGTTGGGGAATTTGGATGCCAAGTCAGGTTCACCAAACCATTCCTGAAATGTTTTTTTTCACATTATCCTGCTCAAAGAAGCCACTACTATTGATGAATACCATATGGACATTGTGGGGTGTACATGGTCTACAACAATGTTTAGGTAGGTTTTTCATGTAAAAAAAAACACCACATGAATTCCAGGAGCCCAAGATTTTCCAGCAGAACATTGCTCAGGCACACACCTCTAAGGCCTCTTTCAAACATCAGTTATTTAGAATCAGTCACAATCCTTCAAAGTGTTGAATAGACAGATCCTGTGCAGATTGTAAAAAACTGATGCACTGTATCCGGTTTTTTTTTACGAATCCATCAAAGCAGCTGCTGCAGGAATTTAACCCCATAAGCCCCAAAAGTAGTTTGCACGTCAATGACCGGGCCAATTTTTACAATTCTGACCCCTGTCCATTTATGAGGTTATAACTCTGGAACGCTTCAACGGATCCTGATAATTCTGACATTGTTTTCTTGTGACATATTGTACTTCGTGATAGTGGTAAAATTTATTTGATATTACCTGCGTTTATTTGTGAAAAAAATGGAAATTTGGCGAAAATTTAGAAAATTTTGCAATTTTCCAACTTTGAATTTTTATGCCCTTAAATCACAGAGATATGTCACACAAAATACTTAATAAGTAACATGTCGCACATGTCTACTTTACATCAGCACAATTTTGGAACCCAAATTTTTTTTTGTTAGGGAGATATAAGGGTTAAGATTTGACCAGCAATTTCTCATTTTTACAACACCATTTTTTTTTAGGGACCACATCACATTTGAAGTCATTTTGAGGGGTCTATATGATAGAAAATAACCAAGTGTGACACCATTCTAAAAACTGCACCCCTCATGGTGCTCAAAATCGCATTTAATAAGTTTATTAACCCTTCAGGTGTTTCACAGGAATTTTTGGAATGTTTAAAAAAAAATGAACATTTAATTTTTTTTTCACAAAACATTTACTTCAGCTCCAATTTGTTTTATTTTACCAAGGGTAGCAGGAGAAAATGGACCCCAAAAGTTGTTGTACAATTTGTCCTGAGTACGCCGATACCCCATATGTGGGGGTAAACCACTGTTTAAGCGCATGGCAGAGCTCGGAGAGGAAGGAGCGCCGTTTGACTTTTCAATGCAAAATTGACAGGAATTGAGATGGGATGCCATGTTGCGTTTGGAGAGCCACTGATGTGCCTAAACACTGAAACCCCCCAAAAGTGACACCATTTTGGAAAGTTGACCCCCTAAGGAACTTATCTAGTTGTGTGGTGAGCACTTTGACCCATCAAGTGCTTCACAGAAGATTATAATGCAGAGGCGTAAAAATAAAAAATCATATTTTTTCACAAAAATGATCTTTTCGTTCCCAATTTTTTATTTTCCCAAGGGTAAGAGAAGAAATTGTACCCAAAAGTTGTTGTGCAGATTGTCCTGAGTACGCTGATACCCCATATGTGGGGGTAAACCACTGTTTGGGCGCATGGCAGAGCTCGGAAGGGAAGGAGCGCCGTTTGACTTTTCAATGCAAAATTGACTGGAATTGAGATGGGATGCCATGTTGCGTTTGGAGAGCCCCTGATGTGCCTAAACACTGAAACCCCCCAAAAGTGACACCATTTTGGAAAGTAGACCCCCTAAGGAACTTATCTAGTTGTGTGGTGAGCACTTTGACCCACCAAGTTCTTCACAGAAGTTTATAATGCAGAGCCGTAAAAATAAAAAATCATATTTTTTCACAAATGATTTTTTCGCCCCCAGTTTTTTATTTTCTCAAGGGTAAGGGAAGAAATTGGACCCCAAAAGTTGTCTAATTTGTCCTGAGTACGCTGATACCCCATATGTGGGGGGGACCACCGTTTCTGCGCATGGCAGAGCTTGGAAAGGAAGGAGCGCCGTTTGGAATGCAGACTTAGATGGAATGGTCTGCAGGTGTCACATTGCGTTAGCAGAGCACCTAATGTACCTAAACAGTAGAAACCCCCACAAGTAACCCCATATTGGAAACTAGACCCCCCAAGGAAGTTTTCTAGATGTGTTGTGAGAACTTTAAACCCCCAAGTGTTTCACTACAGTTTATAACGCAGAGCCGTGAAAATAAAAAATCATTTTTTTCCCACAAAAATGTTTTTTAGCCCCCCCCAAATTTTTATTTTCCCAAGGGTAAGAAGAGAAATTGGAGCCCAAAAGTTGTTGTCCAATTTGTCCTGAGTACGCTGATACCCCATATGTTGGGGTAAACCCCTGTTTGGGCACACGGGAGAGCTCGGAAGGGAAGGAGCACTGTTTTACTTTTTCAACGCAGAATTGGCTGGAATTGAGATCAGACGCCATGTCGCGTTTGGAGAGCCCTGATGTGCCTAAACAGTGGAAACCCCCAATTCTAACTGAAACACACCCCTAGTCCAAACCACACCCCTAACCCCAACCACACCCCTAACCCCAACACACCCCTAACCCTAATCCCAACCCTAACTACACCCCTAACTCCAACACACCCCTAACCCTAGTCCCAACTGTAAATGTAATCCAAACCCTAACTTTAGCCCCAACCCTAACTGTAGCCCTAACCCTAACTTTAGCCCCAACCCTAACCCTAACTTTAGCCCCAACCCTAACTGTAGCCCTAACCCTAACTTTAGCCCCAACCATAACCCTAACTTTAGCCCCAGCCCTAACTTTAGCCCCAACCCTAACTGTAGCCCTAACCCTAGCCCCAACCCTAACCCTAGCCCTAACCCTAGCCCCAACCCTAACCTTAGCCCTAACCCTAATGGGAAAATGGAAATAAATACATTTTTTTCATTTTATTATTTTTCCCTAACTAAGGGGGTGATGAAGGGGGATTTGATTTACTATTTATAGCGGGGATTTTAGCGAAATTTTGTGATTGGCAGCTGTCACACACTAAAAGACGCTGTTTATTGCAAAAAAATAGTTTTTGCGTCTCCACATTTTGAGAGCTATAATTTTTCCATATTTTGGTCCACAGAGTCATGTGAGGTCTTCTTTTTTGCAGGACGAGTTGACAGTTTTATTGGTATCATTTTTGGGCATGTGACATTTTTTGATCGCTTTTTATTCCGATTTTTGTGAGGCAGAATGAATGACGTCACCGCTCTACAGACTCCTCTGGGTAATGCTCCGCTCTGTGTGACCTGGAGTTGACTTTTTACAATGTAAGTCTATGCAGCGACTTCATACACTTTCATTGCAACAGCAACTTCCAGTTCACACATACAGTGTAGAATGAGCCGGTGTAATAATTATATGGGTACTACGGAATCTGATAGCGTGGGATAAAGCCAGTCTGAAAGCAAAGTTGCGGCAAAAGATGTATTTAATCAAAAACAGAAATGTAAACAGAACTAATACAGATATTCCTGCAATAGTAATGAGGTCCTCAGCTCTATATAGTAAATAATAGCAAACTGAGTAGCGGGGCGCTATCCCTAATACGAACCAGTCCAGTAAGGAAATGACGTGAAAGCGAACAAGACACTTAAACGAGGAAGTCCAATAAGGTTATTAGTGCGAATGCACACAGTACTTAAATGAGGAAGTCCAGCAAAACTTGATCACACATGCGTACAGTACTTGTTAGTGGGAGTCCAATAGTTAGCAGATGGTGCGTTGTGTGAATGAAGTCCTGGGAAAGAGAGGACGAGGGGAAAAAGAGGGAGAGCGCTATCTAAGTGTAGTAGATGAGTAAATCTTCCTTGGAGAGAAAAGCACAATTTGAATCTTGCTCACCTGGTGTTGTTGTGCAAAGAGGTACAACACTGGGAAAAGTTTTGCAAACAAGGGAGATCCTTCCACTGGTGTGCTGCCCATCGCAGCAGTTCCAGAGGCGAGAGGCAGCTGAATGGGGTAAGGCAGACCACCGAGTAGTGAGCACAGTAGCAGGGAGTTCACCAGCAAACAGGCAAAAGCTCAAGGGCCAGCAGCACAAAATACTCAGGCACAGGAGAACACATGACCCAGACTTAATCAGGACAGACAGTAAGTTACATGACAGGGTGAGATACCAAGACTCCATCTTGGATCAGGGCGAAAAGGCACAAGGAAAGTCTGGAATCCTTACAGCCGGATAGTCTCATTTGCGGTGTGGCCACTGAGAAGAGCAGAAGACCGGCACTGGACACTGGAGAAAGCAGAGGGAGGTGAGTATACTGACGAACTCACACTACACTACTACATGTACACACATTTAAACAATAACAATCTTAATGGGAGTGCTTCTTTAACCCTCCGTCAGGGGCAATATGTTTCATAACGAGTTTAGGGGCATTGCGCCTGTCCGTCACAGGCTAGAAAATTGGCTATATTTTCCTTTTTTAAAAATTTCAATGCTCTAAAAGTGATCAGTTACCTTAATAGGAATGTAATAAATGAGAATACATATAATCAGGTGTAAAAAAAAAATGTTTAATAACCAGAAAAGTAAAGTTTCTATGTCTTGAGCATCCTCCTCACTCTCTCCATCTTGACCTGTATCAGACACATCTGGACATTAGTGTTGAGCGATACCGTCCGATACTTGAAAGTATCGGTATCGGAAAGTATCGGCCGATACCGGCAAAGTATCGGATCCAATCCGATACCGATACCCGATACCAATACAAGTCAATGGGACTCAAGTATCGGACGGTATTCCTGATGGTTCCCAGGGTCTGAAGGAGAGGAAACTCTCCTTCAGGCCCTGGGAACCATATTAATGTGTAAAATAAAGAATTAAAATAAAAAATATCGCTATACTCACCTGTCCGACGCAGCCGGGACCTCAGCGAGGGAACCGGCAGCGTTGTTTGTTTAAAATTCGCGCTTTTACTTGGTTACGTGAAGTCCCGGCTTGTGATTGGTCAGGGCGGCCATGTTGCCGGGACGCGGACCAATCACAGCAAGCCGTGACGAAATTACGTCACGGCTTGCTGTGATTGGTCCGCGTCCCGGCAACATGGCCGCCATTAACCAATCACAAGCCGTGACGTCACGGGAGGCTGGACATGCGCGTATTTTGAAAAGCGCGCGTGTCCAGCCTCCAGTGACGTCCCGGCTTGTGATTGGTTAATGGCGGCCATGTTGCCGGGACGTCACTGGAGGCTGGACACGCGCGCTTTTCAAAATACGCGCATGTCCAGCCTCCCGTGACGTCACGGCTTGTGATTGGTTAATGGCGGCCATGTTGCCGGGACGTCACTGGAGGCTGGACACGCGCGCTTTTCAAAATACGCGCATGTCCAGCCTCCCGTGACGTCCCGGCTTGTGATTGGTTAATGGCGGCCATGTTGCCGGGACGTCACTGGAGGCTGGACACGCGCGCTTTTCAAAATACGCGCATGTCCAGCCTCCCGTGACGTCACGGCTTGTGATTGGTTAATGGCGGCCATGTTGCCGGGACGCGGACCAATCACAGCAAGCCGTGACGTAATTTCGTCACGGCTTGCTGTGATTGGTCCGCGTCCCGGCAACATGGCCGCCCTGACCAATCACAAGCCGGGACTTCACGTAACCAAGTAAAAGCGCGAAATTTAAACAAACAACGCTGCCGGTTCCCTCGCTGAGGTCCAGGCTGCGTCGGACAGGTGAGTATAGCGATATTTTTTATTTTAATTCTCTTTTTTACACATTATTACATTAATGTTGTTGCGATACCCGATACCCGATACCACAAAAGTATCGGATCTCGGTATCGGAAATTCCGATACAGCAAGTATCGGCCGATACCCGATACTTGCAGTATCGGAATGCTCAACACTACTGGACATTCTTCCACATCATCTTCTGAAGCAATGTCACTTTCTTCCCCTAAATCTTCTAGCTGTAAGGGGTCTGTCTCATCATCAATCAGTATATTTTGCGCTTGCTCAACATGAAGGGCATTTGACAAGTCAAATATTCTCCTCGCCATTTCAGAAGAAAAGCTGAAGCAAGAGAGAGAATATGTGTTAGGGCGCAATGTGCCTGAGAAGCACAATCTTATTTCTAACAAAACCTTTTATGACAAATCCACAAATTTAGCACTAGCTATTCATAAAACAAGCTAAAAAAACAATTGGGATGAATAAAAACAGCAAATTCTAATCGTCAAATGTGTGACGCGTTCAGGGGCAATGAGCCTGAGAAGCCAAAACACTGATATCTGGACTGCAGAGACCCAAAGAAACTATACTCCCACAAAGTGACGCTACAACCGAATATTTCAAATATGACTTCTTTTTATTAAACTTTATAAATAACTTTACTACCAAATAATACCGCGCTAGGGTGATACTGAACGTACACTGGAGTGTAATGGTTAAGGGAACATACCACACACTGTGCACAGAAATGCAATAGATTGTACGCTGCTAGGCCAGCTGTACGACTCCCTAGTACCTATATAGTCCGAACACCACGGACCACACGGTCACTAATAAAACAGTTGATTAAAACACTATCAATGTCTGAGAAGCAAATGCTGATTGTAGCTCTTACCGAATGTTGTCCTGTATGGCCTCCTGGTGCGTGTCCAACAAGGGGTATGCAGACCACAGCGGATGATGTTGGCACGTGCAGGGGTAGGGCTGGACGCTACACAGTAATGCTTGGATGAGCGGGTGTGCACTGGTAAGCCGTGACCAGCGTGTGGTGCAGATACTCAGTGCAGCGCCAGGAAACGTCCCGGCCGGAGACGTCCCTGGATGCACTACGAAAAAATGGCCGCCGCTGAGAGATCAGCGTGTGACGTCACGGGCCTATGGAGTCTCGCTGAGACCAAAAAGACTAACCGACGCGTTTCGAAGGGTATGCGCCCTTCTTCCTGAACCCTGAGGAAGAAGGGCGCATACCCTTCGAAACGCGTCGGTTAGTCTTTTTGGTCTCAGCGAGACTCCATAGGCCCGTGACGTCACACGCTGATCTCTCAGCGGCGGCCATTTTTTCGTAGTGCATCCAGGGACGTCTCCGGCCGGGACGTTTCCTGGCGCTGCACTGAGTATCTGCACCACACGCTGGTCACGGCTTACCAGTGCACACCCGCTCATCCAAGCATTACTGTGTAGCGTCCAGCCCTACCCCTGCACGTGCCAACATCATCCGCTGTGGTCTGCATACCCCTTGTTGGACACGCACCAGGAGGCCATACAGGACAACATTCGGTAAGAGCTACAATCAGCATTTGCTTCTCAGACATTGATAGTGTTTTAATCAACTGTTTTATTAGTGACCGTGTGGTCCGTGGTGTTCGGACTATATAGGTACTAGGGAGTCGTACAGCTGGCCTAGCAGCGTACAATCTATTGCATTTCTGTGCACAGTGTGTGGTATGTTCCCTTAACCATTACACTCCAGTGTACGTTCAGTATCACCCTAGCGCGGTATTATTTGGTAGTAAATTTGGTTTTTTCACAGAAAGGGGCACATTTCTGAGAATACCAGCAGCTGGGTGATCTCTTCAGATAGTCTTAGTAGGTGGTGCATTTTAGTGCTGAGCGCCAGTGGTATTGTTGTATTGTTTATAAATAACTTGCTTACAGTCAACTTCAATTTGTCAATTTTTTCTCTTTTGGCTTAATAATTAAGGTCGCAGCTTATAACCCGGCAATATCTTGCCAACCAAGCGGGTGTAGGGAGATTTACTGCCCTCCGGACTCCCGGCGCAGGTATCTTCACCAACCTCATAACCACCCATTCCGCCACGGAGTAGCCCGTGACACGAGCTACGACCCATCCAACAAATGGAGCGCCTGAACTACGCCCTCTCTAAGCCCATCCAGGAAGATGTCCAGACCCGCATCGTTGAGATGCACCCCATCTGGCAAAAGAAAGCCGGAGTTGTCACCCTCTAACCGATGGTGTCTCACCACCACCCCGTTCTTGAATCTGATGAAACGAGAAATTCTCTGGTTAAGCGTGCGTCTGGATCTTTCCATGGCTCCCAGCTCCCTGGCACCTCGCCAAACCAACCTAGGGATCATCTCGGACCACACCAAACGCATTACATGAAAAAAGCCTGGAAGTTTGTCCAGATCGGCTCTCATCAGGGTCAAAAGCTCAGCGAGAGGAAAAGAAGCCAAATCATTACCACCGGCGTGGATAACCACTATTGCAGGCGAGGATGCTACTCTTGCGATTCGCACGATCTCCGGCAAGACTTGTGACCATGTTAAACCTCTTGTTCCGTGCCAGATGACGTCCATTCCTGTAAGGCCAAGCGAATAACCTCCTGGGCATAATTCCGCACGCCGTGCCGCCCAGTATATATAAGAATGTCCCACCAGCCATATGCTGGGTCTCGTACCATCTGAAACCAGAGACAAAACAGTTGTTATTAAAATGAACAAATCGAAAGGAAAGGACAAAGGGGAGATCAACGATAGGGAAAACATATCTGAAAAGAAAAGCAACCTACTAACACATTCCAAGCAAATTTATTGTAACACTAATTCCGGCCTGATATATCTAGTGAAACAACGAGATCTCCATCTACCCACTCTCTATATATCCGATTCAAACAGGCCAGCCCTGGAGGCTTCTGTTGCTGCACCGATCCTAAATGAATGAGTACCGAATTCCGTTGCGGGCAAACCAAGAAAATTCAATGCCTGTCTAAGGATCGCCAGGAACTGACAAGCAAACAGAGGGGAACCGTTCTCATGGATGAATAATTGCAAACCGCTGCCCCTAATGTGCATGTAATTACTAACCAACGATAGCGGACAAATTGATCCCTTGATGGCAAAAAGAGGGAACCATACACCCCTGCCTTCCTGGTCGGTTTTGGATCTGCGCACCCTTACCCTCAGCCCGTCGTCACAGATCACCAGGTCTTCCAGCTGCAGGCTGCCTGCCCTGCAGCGGGACGAGGGGAGGATCTCGCTAACCCTCATAGCCCCGAAGAAAGCCAGGCTGAAAGCCGCTGAAATCAACGTAGCCTCGTAAGCGGAGTCGCAAACCGATCCCGATACCCTAACCAAATTGGACAGGAGAGTAAAAGAGATAGGTCTCCTTTGATCGCTGCGCACGCTGGCTCGCCGCCAGCCTTTTAAAACTTGTGTAACTAAAAAATGCTTGGTAGAATCCGGCCAACCGCGCAGCTTAAAATGAAACGCCACCCCTGAAATGCGATTGCGAGCCGCTGCTCCCGACATCCCCGAAGCCTGCAAGGGCGCCAAAAAGGCCAATGTAACCTGGAGTCTCAAACTATCAGAGCTACCTACCGGTTTTTCGGCTGCCACCAAACACCATTCATCCCATGCCTTACCGTATGCTTTCCATGTGGCAGGAGCAATGGAAGACCTTAACAAAGGAATCAGTTCTCCAGGGCATCCCAAACCGAAAGCGGGCATCCCTGAATTTGCTGCTGCTCCCACGGCTGCTGACCATACCGCATCTGTGAATCAGAACAAAGTTTAACATCCATAAAACCGACCTTTTCCACACTGTGAGTGATCGCCTTTAACCATGTGTTGCTCTCCAAGCATTTTAGCACCGTGAACCCGATGACCTTTATGACCGGCAACGAGGATGATGATAGGAAATTAAGGGCATGCGTGGCCTTGTCCGATTTCAACCTCAAACGCACCCGTTTGTTGGCCAAAAACTGGCCCCAAAGCTCCATGGCAACCGCTAGAGGAAGCAGTTCCAGTAGCACCAAATCCTGGGTCCAGGCTCTGGTTACCCACGATTCGGGCCATGTGTCCGTGCACGTCTGTTCTCTGAAACTGACGCTGAAACCCGCCGCATCCACTGCACTGAGCCTGAGTCCTAAGCTATCACTGTCACATTCATTTTCCTGAAAACATGTTCTCCCGTTGTAGGAAAAAAGAAAACGCTGCCATATCATCAGATCACTTCGTAATAGCGCCGTGATTCTGATTCTGTGGTGGGGTTGTTTCGCGCCTTTCGTGGCCAACATTAATCTGCGAGAGAAGATTCTGCCCATTGGCATTACCTTACAAGCAAAATTCAAAGATCGCAGGAGGGATTGCATTTGAACTAGTGTAACCTTACCGACCGATAAACATCCCGCAATTAGTTCTTGCAGTTTTGATATCTTGTCTTGGGGCAACCTAAATTCCATTGCAACCGAGTCAATTTCGATTCCCAGGAATGTGATGACAGAGACGGGGCCGATGGTTTTTCCTGACGACAAGGGGACTCCAAAACAGGACATAACATCCTTAAATTGGACCAGGGCATAATGACACACCTCCGAATTAGCCAGACCTACAAATAAAAAGTCGTCAAGGTAGTGCGTAATTGATGTCAAACGCGTAACCTTGCGGGCTACCCACTCTAGAAACGTACTAAACATTTCAAAGTAATGGCAAGAAATTGAGCATCCCATAGGCAGGCATGTATCGAAGTAGTACTTATCCTCGAAGATGGCTCCTAACAGGTGGTAGCAGTCCGAGTGAACCGGAAGCAGCCAGAATGCCGACTCAATATCTGATTTGGCCATGAGGGCGCCCAGTCCTGCTTTTCTAACCATTTCAACAGCTCTGTCGAAAGGTATGTATGTTACCGCTGTGTCATCTTCGGGAATACCATCGTTCACCGATCTGCCCTTTGGGTATGACAGATGGTGAATCAGACGGTACTTACCCGGCTCTTTCTTAGGGACAATGCCCAAAGGGGACACCCGTAGGTTAGAAAAAGGGGGAGAATCAAATGGGCCTTGAAAGCGGCCTGCTCTAATCTCATTATTCAACTTGTCGTGTAAAATGGCCGGGAGCTCCCTGGCCGATTTTAAATTCTATGACCACTGAGGTTTTCTTGAAAAAATAAAAGGGATGAAAAAACCAAAAGAAAAACCAAAGCTTAGCTGTGCTGCAGCCGGCTTATTGGGGTACCTGGACAACCATGGTTCCATGCTTTTTACGCTCACCGGTGTCAGATGGCTCACCCCCCACAGAAGACTTGTTACTGATTGATTTTTGAGGGGTTTTTGAGCATTTTGATGCAGAGTGGGGTCCCCCACAAGCGGAACATTCATGCTTATACTTGCACAATCCGTAAAATTTGCAGTGGCCCTCGTTGAAGAGCCAACAAGTGCCTGGCCTACGTACGACTGCCGACCCAGCATTGCCGGCATTGCCGGCGGATGCTCCGGGAAAGGGCTGCATAGCCTTCTGGGCCATCATCAGCCGCAACCATGAATCGGTGGCTTTTACCCCCCACCCCAACTGTGGATTGACAGCTAGCCTGCGGCAAAAATCCTCATCGTATTTCCACCAGGCCGAGCCGCCATGGGACTTATATGAATTGTATATACTGTCCATATAAATGAAAAGCTCTGAGCATCGTTCAGGGTGTTTCTCACCCATCACGCATCCTAGGACTGCAAAAGCCTGCAGCCAATTGTTGATAGTTTTGGCTACCCTCGGTTTTCTATCATACGTTCTCTCGCCTACCCGTCTCTCCTTATCCACCGAGTGTTGCTCTATAGATACGAGGGACCAAATGTCTATGAATTCATTCGCCCAAATTTGTTCCTTTACGGCAATATCCAGGTGTGACCCCAGGGGTGGTACCCCGCAAAAAAGCCCATCCTTGTAAATATCGGGGCGTGTGGGAGGTAATGCCTTAGGCTGCGCGGCGAGTTGCAACAGCCTGGGGTTTACGAAAATCCTGCCGCAGCCTGCGCTAAACGGGGCCCCATCTGCTGTATTACCCGCAGTACCCCTATCACCACCCCAAGCACCAGTAAAAGCATACTCACCGGGTTGTATACTGTGTTCCGAGCGACTCTGCTCCTGAGGTGCGTGGATAGTAGCACCACGCTGTCCGATCCGTGAAGTGGACCTGTTTTCCGACGCATCGTGATGACGAGAACGTCCAGATGAACTGCCCGAAGAGGATGGCGAGCGCCACCTTGACGCTCTGGACCGCCTGCTGCGACGGCTGGAACGGGACCTGTGGGAGCGTCTCCTGCTATCATAACGTTCCCTGCGCCTTTTTCTATGACAGCGGCCATTCCCGGATGACGACGACGATGATGCGCTGCGCGCGGAGCGGTTACTCGCGCTCTGAACGCCGACCAGAGCCGAGGTGCCAGCGCCCTGTATGGGGAGTCCCACACCGGTTGCCATCGGCGGTATGCCTGCCGAGGCGTTCAGATGTTCCCCAACCCTCGACCCTAATTGAGATTGGGCTGCTTGACATTCAGCAGTAAGCTTGTGAGGAGTTGAAAAAATTACTGGGAATGACGGAAAAGGGGACTCAATTCTCACCCCCGTGTGACCAAACCCTGTCTGCTGTCCCAATATGGGGGGAGAATGCTCCTGTTGCCGGGCCGCTGTACCTGACTCCTGTCCCTTCCCAATATTATTCCCACTTCCTCCCAAAGGCTGTAGATTAGGAGAGAACAAATCCTGTGACCCTCCTGTCCCCTCGATCTCCTGTGATGATGCAGAGCCCGCTGAGCCTTGAACCCCCCCCATGTTAACCACTGCCCGAGACTCTTGCGCAGCTGGGGTGACTAAGTGCTGCTGCTGAGCGTTCCCTACCCAGGAGGTTAGTATCGACATATGACCGGAGGTAACTAACCCTTGTGTTCCCCCTTCCTGCCTCAGCCCGACCGCCGCCTTCGCGCTGTGCTGTCTGCCCGCGTGTGAGGATGCGCGCGTGCTTAAGCCGCGCGCGCTCCTCTTTGAAATTAATGGCGGGCTCAGACGTGCCGGAGGCCGGGAGGCCCTGCTAGATCGCCGCCCGACCGACGGCGCCGTCTGGCTCGCTGCAGGAAGGGAGCCGCTCGCGGCCAGAAGCGCCGCTAGCCAACCGCTACCCTCCCTGCCAATCTTCTCCCTCACCGCTTCCTGGAGCGGGTCCATTTTCCGGCAGCCCCAAGACAGGTCCGGGTGCAAGTGAAGGGATCCGGAAGGGCGGAAAGCAAAGCGCCGCCTCTTTTGAAAAGGGGCTCCGCCCCCAAACCAAGCCCGGCCCCCGGAGCGCAGTAGCGTCACCCCGTGGGAGACACAGTGAGAGCCATGCCGAGGCCCCGCAGTCAGGTGACATCGGCAATAGCCGTAGTGTCCCGCAATCTCCTGCAGCTCTGCAGCACAAGAGGCTTCTCAGGTTTCACACAGCCTTTAAAGTTAGGAAGGTACTGGGAGGATGGTGTTTCCCAGACAAACCACTGAAAATAGAGAAATGAAACTAAGTGAGCTGCGCCTGTCAGATCAGTTGCCCCTGACGGAGGGTTAATAAGTTCCAAAAACAATGAGAAGTTCCAGAGTCTAAATGGATAGTGCTTAAAGTTTTATTGTACCGAGATTAAAATCCATTAATATAGCATCCACTCAACATGTGCCTTTACTTACTAATAAATTAAGTGCATCGATTGCCTTCTTCATGAACTGGGGTCCATATGAATAATTGGACCTGCCTCATGCAGAATATGTTGGTTGTTCTATGTATACAGTATACAAGGAACATTGAAGCCAGATATGGAGGCATGCGATATTTGAATCTCTTTCAGATCGGTTACTCACATAAACAGATACATTCTGTCACTGATACTTATCGTGTTTTATAAACAAAACAACTTTTTCGGCTAGGAACAAGAAAAATCTTCTATGCTTGGTAAATCTTTCTCAGGAATTTTTGGGCTAGGTTCATGTTTCATTTGTTTCTGTCTATACGGCATGACAGGGTGTTTTCCCATGTGAAAAAATATAAAAATTGTTACTTTTTAGTCTTTGTTTATTCAGCAATTATCTTTAGGTTTTGTTTTTTCTGATAGGATTTTTTAGGTTTTAATCCTACTTTATTCTTTTCTGTATGATTCCCGTTGCTCTTTGATATACAAACTAGAAAGAATTCTATATAATCATACCCATTAAATAAAAAGACCCATTATATCATGAAAGAGTTAGCAGAGGAAATTACAGAGCCACTAGTCAGAATGTTTGAAAAATCCTGGAGAACAGTAGTCCCAGAAGATTGGAGAAGGGCAAATGTTATCCCTATTTTACAAAAAAGGAAAGAAGACAGAGACAAGAAATTACAGGCCAGTGAGCCTTACTTCTATACCAGGAAAGATCTTTGAACAAATTGTTAAACAGCCTGTATGTAAGTACCTGGATAAGAATACAGTAATTATCCAGAGCCAGCATGGGTTTGTAGCAAACAATTCATGCCAGACTAGTCTAATTTCTTTCCATCATGGAATGACTGACTGGGTGGATCAGAGAAATGCAGGAGACATAGTATATCTCGACTTCAGCAAAGCATTTGATAAAGTATCTCATACTAACTTTGTTGAAAAAAATGACCAAATATGGGATTGACAAGGCTACGGTTAGGTGGATTCATAACTGGCTCATTGATTGTACTGAAAGAGTGGTAATAAATGTTTGCACATCCAATTGGAAGAGAATTTCAAATGGGGTACCACAAGGCTCTGTTCTGGCCCCAGTGTTGTTCAACATTTTTATAAATTATCTCAATAAGGGAACTGAATGTAAACTAATCAAATTTGCAGATGATGCAAAGCTAGGAGGGATAGCTAACACTAGAGAAGACACAGCAACAATTCAGAAGGATCTAGATAAGCTTGAACAATGGGCAGCGTCTAATAGAATGGTATTTAACACAGAGAAATGCAAGATTCTACATCTGGGCAAGAAAAACTAAAGTTACATCTACAGGATAGGAGGAATAGAACAAAGCAACAGCACATGTATAAACAACGTGGGTATACTATAGGCAACCACAGCTCTAGGATGTATTAAATGAAGCATAGAGTCTAGATTACATGAAGTAATTATCCCCCTCTACTCTTCCTTGGTCAGACCTCATGTGGAAAACTGTTGTCACGATCCCACCTGGGGGTTGGTTAGCGAACAACATGACACACACACACAACAGGAAGGAAATGGGTAGAGGAAGGCCCTACCGATAGGGAATGAGGTATGGACACCTCCTGAGCTCAAACCTGAGCCTGTCCCTGCACTCCCCTAATGCCCTAATTGGGTCCTTCCCCCCACCCCTGTCAGGAACCTCATCCCTCACTGTCACCTAACACTGCCCTGACTAATGCACTGGCCGGCAAGGGCATTAACCTCACCACTGCAGATGGAACAACACAGGGGACAGTGACAAATACGAGACAGATGAGGAAAAAACACCAAACTTAGCTTAATTGCCGTCTCTGCTGCAAAGCACAGCAGAAGAAAGGCAACCAGCGAGCTCCTAACTCCAGGCTTGGTCAACATAGATTGTTCTATCACCCACAGTCAGCTGATGCATCAGGTGACTATTTAAAGGATGGTGTGAGTGGTCACCACTAGTGATGAGTAAGTACTGTAATATTTGTAATCGCTATACTCGTAACAAGTACTTTGTAAAAATTGCATATTCGTTCCGAATAGCGAGTACAATGCAAGTCAATGGGAAATGCAAGTAATTTTCTGCTAGACCCTACAAAGGGGACTTGGGAAAAGGCTGCAATGGATGGGAAAGTGATGAAACAGAATGGGAAGCGCCTGGAGAATATGCCTGCATGCATTTCTGACTCACATATGGTTTCTGGGAATAAGTTTGCCATAGTATTACACTACTTTTACAGATACACAATTACAACTATCAAATCTAGATTTCTATTGAATATGTATCCCCTATCTCAGGTACAATGGGGGACAACCTGTCACAAGGGCCTCCAATGACAAGTGTTAGTTTGGTAGGACCACTCTACATTCAAGATTTGTCCACTACACAATGTGCATAGGGTTTGTAAAAATTAGCTCCATGGGCTGAGTAATGGTTGACGCAGGAAGCCACCATGCCAAGGGCCTCCAATCACAAATACTAGTTAGGCTGGAGTAGGAATACTGTCCTGGGTTGTCCACTGCACAATGTGCATAGGGTTTGTAAAAATTAGCTCTATGGGCTAAGTCATGGTTGACGCAGGAAGCCACCATCCCAAGGGCCTCCAATCTCAAATAGCAGTTAGACTGGAGTAGGAGTACTGTCCTGGTTTGTCCACTGCACAATGTGCATAGGGTTTGTAAAAATTAGCCCTATGGGCTGAGTCATGGTTGACGAAGGAAGGAAACAGGTTTTTATGGGAAGGGGTTGACGTTAACAGCAGTAGCATGAATCAGCATTTTTGGTGAATTTAGGTTGGCTTGATGTCATCTGGAGGGATTGCAAACTGTGGAGATATCCAGTCCTTGTTGAATTTTATCATCAGAGTAAGTCTGTCTGCATTTTCCGTGGAGAGACATGTGCACCTATTAGTGATGATTGACCCAGTGGAACTGAAAACACGCTCTGACTTCACACTAGCAGCCGGGAAGTCCAGTATCTCCAAGGCGTATAAGGAGAGGTTGGGCCAAGTGTTCAGCTGGACACCCAATAATTAAAGCGTCAGAAAGAACGCTCGTATGGTCAATTAAGTATCCCTTGACCATCTTCTGCAACTTCTCCCTCTTTGGCATTGTTACAGGCACAGATAGTCCTTGTTGTTCTGCTGGTTTATTGAAAATTGCCCAATTTGTGCACATTTTCCCCCCACCTCTGTTGGACCTGGTGTTCGTGTCTCTCCCCATTATCGCTTGGTGTTGAAAACAGCTGTTACCTCTGCCACCTGCATTGTCTGAGGGTGATGTTTTCAGCAACTGATCTACAACGGCCCTCTTGAACGATCCCATTGTAAAACTCTTTGGTGACTCCAAAAGGAGAGAAGGAAATTTTTCCTTGTACCGTGGATCGAGAAAAGTGGCCAACCAGTATTGGTTGTTGGATAAAATGTGTATCACGTGAGGGTCTTGCTGCAGACATTTACACATGAACTGTGCCATGTGAGCCAAGCAGCAAAAAGGCAAATGATCTGAGTCCCCAACAGTAGGAACAGTATCCATCCTCTCCTCACGCTGACTCGCCTCCTCCTCCTCCATCTCCTCTTCTCCAGCCCATCCAGGCTGCACAGACATGAAACTTGAGTTGGGTGTCCGCTCTGTAGCATTAGGAGTCCGCTCGGTAACACAGAAAAAAGTCCTTTCCCTCCTCATCCTCCTGATCTTCCTCCTCATCACCCAATGTTACCTCAGAATATTGGCTGGGATGGGTAGTATCACCCATTGTGAAATCTGGCTCCATACCAACATGCTAGGCACTCAAAGCTTCCTCTTTGAGATTATGCAATGATTGTTTCAAGAGACACAGCAGCAGGATGGTTACGCTGATAATACCTGATCACCGTTCACGAGCTTGGTGCAGTACTCAAAGTTCTCAAAAATGTCAGCGATCCACACCCATTCAACAGTTGTTATGTGTGGTGGCTAACTCTCAGTCTGATGGGCATGTTGAAGCTGGTATTCATCTACTGCTCACTAATCCTCACCAACATAAGATAGGTTGAGTTCCACCACATGGGCAGGTCACAAATTAGTCGGTGACTTGGCAAATTCTTTTGCAGCGCTGTAAGACCAGCAAAAGCGGTAGAGGAATGGTGGAAATGGGAACTAATACGGCACACCTTCTCAAGTAGGTTCGGCAAGGCAGGGTAACGTTTCAGAAATTTCTGAACAATTAGGTTCAGCACGTGAGCCACGCATGGCACATGTACCAGATTGCTGACCTTTAAAGTCGCCACCAGGTTACGCCCATTATCGCAGATGACCAGACCATGTTAGAGGTGCAGCCGGGACAGCCACTGATTGGTCTGTGGTTTTAAAGCTTGCCACAGCTCTGCGGCAGTGTGTGGTTTATGACCTAAACAGATCAGCTTCAGCAGGACATGTTGCTGCTTTGCCAATGCGCTTCTGCACAGGTCCCAGCTTGGCAGTGATGGGGAGGGTACTTCAGCAGAGGATGGGGAGCAGGAGGAGGGGAGAGAAGAAGTGGAATATGAAGAGGCGGAAACCCTGAAAGAAGTTTAAGTGGACTAATGTGTACAGCAGAAGGCAGGCTGTGACCACAAAACAGCTGGGAAAATGGCCCGGTGCGTGCTTGGTAGCAGGCAGTAGGAAATGTTTGGACTACTGCTTTGCATAGGGCACTAAATGCCTTTTCAAGTGGACTAATGTGGACAGCGGAAGCCAGGCCCTGCCGCCAAAAACAGTGGGGAAAATGGCCTGGTGCTTGCTTGATAGCAGGCAGTAGGAAATGTTTGGACTACTGCTTTGCATACGGCACAAAATGCCTTTTTAATTGGGCTAATGTGGACAGCAGAAGCCAGGCACTGGCCCCAAAAACAGTGGGGAAAATGGCCTGGTGCATGCTTGGTAGCAGGCAGTAGGAAATGTTTGGACTACCGCTTTGTGTAGGGCATGAAACGCCTTTTTAATTGGACTAATGTGGACAGCAGAAGCCAGGCTCTGGCCCCCAAAACAGTGGGGAAAATGGCCTGGTACATGCTTGGTAGCAAGCAGTAGGAAATGTTTGGATTACTGCTTTGCATAGGGCACTTAAAGGGAAGCTGTCACCCCAAAATTGGCCTATAAACTAAGGCCACCAGCATCAGGGGCTTATCTACCGCATTCTGTAATGCTGTAGATAAGCCCCCAATGTATCCTGAAAGATAAGAAAAACAGGTTATATTATACTCACCCAGGGGAGGTCCTGTTGCGGTTCGGGTCCGATGGGCGCTGCGGTCTGGGTCCAGTGCCTCCCATCTTCATACGATGTCGTCCTCTTCTTTTCTTCCTGCCGTGGCTCCTGAGCAGGCGTACTTTGTCTGCCCTGTTGAGGGCAGAGCAAAGTACTGCAGTGCGCAGGCGCTGGGAAAGGTAATTGATATTTTTCTCTTTTAAATCCATAAAAAATGTAATAAAAATGAAATGTTGGGGCCGTGTTTACATGTAGCATAAATGCTGTGTTTTTTCTACTGCTTTTTTCTGCAGGTGTCTTCACCATACGATGCAATAACAATCTTCTCTTTTTATTGCTTTTTTCTGTGTTTCTTCTACACGTTTTCTCCCTTATTTGATGCGATCAGGGGGAGAGGCTGGGTTCTGGTTCCCGGTGGCCTAATGGATTTGTCCAGCAGTGTGGTGGAGCGTTGGTGAAGCAGCGGTGCACCTGCCTTGGGAGCATTGTGGTAATACCCTAATTAATAAGATTCAACACGTTTCTTCAGCCCCCCCTTTTGTCCCTCCATCTTGGGAGCAGCAACGCTATTTTGCAGCCTACAGTTAAATCTTGTGATGTTTGAAAAAGACCCGGACAAGGTCGAAACGTCACTCGCTACTTAACATATTTTTCACTCACCAATAATGCATTATTTTTGTGGTGTAATTTCTTACACAAGAATTAAATTGTTCACTTTGCATCTACCTGAGTGCAGCTGATTGACTTTTTCTACTTATTTTTGGATTACTCAGGCTCAGCCAGCACCTCCTATCCTTATGAGCTGTGTGCGCCTTTCTCTTTTCCTGAGAAGGTAAAAGATTCGCAGCCTCCCGTCCAGCTGCTCGGTGGCACTGACCTGGATGCTGGATCAATATCCCATGAATCGATCCGCTCATCTCTAGTCTCAACTGTCCTGTATACAGCGGACAGTCCTTGATTTGGGTCTACACCCTGCAGTCTCTGCTGTCTGCTGAATGTCCCTTACTACCACCGCCCCCCACTGACATCACCTCCTGCCTTGGGAGAAATTGTAAATGGGATTGGATTGAGGTGTGGACAGGGCGTGGCCAAAATTTGCATGGCACACTTAACACAGCATAATTTATCCCTCTTTCTATTCTTCAAAGGGAGGTATTGTTGGGAGGATTGTTGGGAGGTATGCTTTAACTCCCCCAACAATCATCTGCAGGAGCCACATTAATCACAGAGCTGTAGGAGAGATCAGCGCAAAAATAGGGTCTAATCCGAGAGATATGACAGGTGGCATAATCAGATTGAACTCACCTGTTTGACCTATTTAGAGAGCATGTCATATGAAAATCAGCTGCAGTAGATCTATGGGTCAGCAGGTGACCATAAGACATCAATGGGTGAAAAGGGGTTTGTGGACGGTTTCTGCGCTTGCTGACGGTTAATGAGACTTATATCCCAGGAGGTAAAGCGAAATGGTGGTTTATTCAATGCGTTTCAATGTACAAATTACTTCTTCGTCAGGAAAGACCACAAGTATCCAGAGACAACAAGGGTATCGCTTAAATAGGTTAAAGGTTTCAAATGTGAGCGCCAAAAAAAGAGCCACATGACAAGATGTCAAAGTTCGGTCAGGTACCACATGGGATGACACATGACATACATGTGATATGCAGAGGTAAAGGTAAAATTTGTTATAATGCACTAGTCTTGTTATAATATAACTTACATAGCGATCTGTTTAATAATAGGATTCACATTTAGAAAAAAATGAAGAAAAAGAAAAGATAAAAGGAAGAGTGATAAGTCTGCAAGAGAAAGGAACTAGAGGCGAACTCCTCCTGACACAAATCCCGAAAAGACTGAGGGTACGTTCCCATGGTCAGTAAACGCTGTGGGTTGAACGTTGTGTACTTACGCAGAGTCCAACCCACAGTGTCCAGATGTTACAGCATAGTGGATGGGATTTAAAAAAAAAAAAAGGTCCATTATGTGTCTACAAACGCCTGCGGCTTACCTGCGGAGACGGACATGCGACACATCATTCCAGAGCGCAGCATGTCTATTTATCTTGTGGAGACTTACCCATGACCCATAAAATGTATTGGACGTGGTGATTCCGCAGTGTTCAATGATCACATGCGGAATCACCTACCTTCAAAAGCCGGCAGCGCTTTGGACACAGCGGACAAAGTTGTGTTTAAGGTTAGGCTCTCACGCACGTTTGTAACAAACCAGCAAAAACAAGACATCAGCAGGGCCTCGATTTGAAAGATTGGAGGAGGGAACTTCTTGTGGAGCCAATATATAGGCTCCTTGATTATGTTTTTATTCATTTCCAACCATTAAGCCATTTAATGGGGAAAGTCAGTGAGAAATGTAAATCCATATTCATGTCATACAGATGTCATATGGATAAATGGGTGAGAGAAAATCACATCATCGCATTGCAAATGCATAACACATGGATGACCATACGGAGAACACTTGTGCGACTCTCGGAAGGAGACTCGGACTGATTTTTCATACGTTTAGTGTGACTCTGACCTAGGAGGAAAAAATGTAAGTGCACATAATGGAGGAAGTGATCAAATATTCTGGGGAAATAACCTAATTAATTGAAAGGAGTGTTATTTCAAAGGTAAGAAAAACAACAATTAAGGGGGAGATAGTGCGTATATGAGGAAATTGCCGTGTTCGGACATATGAGTAACATGTTATATTCTAAACCAGGAGAGAGGATTGGTGAAGGAAATGTTTGTACGATCGTCATCATTAAAGGATTAATATTTACTATATAATTGTAACACAATTATTTAATACAAATGTACGATAGGAACAATTAATCTATATATATACAAGCATTTCATGACTGGGATAAACATTAACCATATGATATTTCCATTGCGAAAGCCATATAATTGTTTGCACACCATATTGTGTGTTCTGTCCACACCTTTCCAATCTCACACTGGAATTTTCTCACCCATGATCCAATGAGGTCCCCTGTTATAAGCTTTCACGTGGCTCAAAACTACAATGCATGGTGCCAGCACACTTCTTCGTCACACGGTGTGAGCGTTTTGTGCACCCAAGTTCCATTCTTAAAAATTATCTAATTATTCACATATCATTGCAAAAAATGTGGTTGACCATAAATGAATACAATATAACTTGAGCTTGCCGTGGCTGACAGACAATATGTGATTTTTCAAAGCTCATCTGGCCTTGTCACATCAGATTAGTACGTTTCTCTGTACACTCAGCATCATTCCCAGCGTTACACTTTTGTTTTTTACAAACAATGATACCATTATAAAATGCAAATTTGTAATGATTTTTATAATCACATCTTACTTTTCACAATCTTTTTTTCTGAAAAGATTTTAACTATCAATTTTTTCTTTTTTAAACATTGCATTGGTTCTTTAATAAATAAAATACCTTTTCTCGATATTTATCATGTTTTTAAATTTCAAATTAGTTTTTACAAATAAAAATATTTTTCTCTTATATATTTTTACTTTTTTCAATGGAATAAAGAAAGATGGTTTTCAACACATACCTCAAAACTATTACGAATCATGAAAATATATTTATTTATTTTTCATTGATTAAATCCGTTCAAAGGGTTTTACCAGAAACAAATAAGTAACACGAAATCCACTATTAGCTCCTTTTTCCTCTGATCAGGTAGCTCACTGGGTGGGGATACTGTCCAGACACTCAGTCTTTTCGGGATTTGTGTCGGGAGGAGTTCGCCTTAGTTCCTTTCTTTTACAGACTTATCACTCTTCCTTTTATCTTTTCTTTTTCATAATTTTTTTCTAAATGTGAATCCTACTATTAAACAGATCGCTATATAAAGATATATTATAACAAGACTAGTACATTATAAGTAATTTTACCTTAACCTCTGCATATAACATGTATGTCATGTGTCATCCCATGTGGTACCTGACCGAACTTTGACACCTTGTCATGTTGCTCTAGTTTTAGCGCTCACATTTGAAACCTTTACCTATTTAAACGATACCCTTCTTGTCTCTGGATGCTTGTGGTCTTTCCTGACGAAGAAGAAATTTGTACTTTGAAACACGTTGAATAAACCACCATTTCATTTTACCTCCTGGGATATATGTCTCATTAACCGTCAGTGAGCGCGGAAAACGTCCACAAACCCCTTTTCATCCTTTGAGAGCCACATTAGACAGTCAGTCAAAAACATCAATATCCGTCTGGAGGGGTTGGCCAACGTGAATCTAATGTGTATGAGGGCTTTTGCATTGGATACATTTCTCTTTTCGCCCCAATTTTTGGCATTTATGACATATACTTATAATTCGGCATTTATCTAATGTTCATGGCTCGATTTCAACCAGTTCTACTTTGCTACAATCTGTGCAACTCACGGTGCATCTTGTTTGATAGTAATTTGGGGGTAGGCAATCTCCAGCTAAAGGAAAACCTTTCTCAAGTGTAAATTTTTCTTAAAATTAACCTGACAGGTCCCCCATGCCCTCCAACCCAGGATCAGTCACTTACTTATGAGTAAATTTCCTGCCTAACCAGCCCTGTATAAGGTTTTTCTGCACAAATGAGGTTTAAAAAAATCATTTATATGGTCCCTTTTACCTACTCTAATGAGGACTTTGACTAGTCGATGGGGAGTTAGTTGCTCCTGGACTAGTCAGCTCTCTTTCCATGTTATCACACCCTGGAAATCTCCCGCATGCATGCCACCCATTTTGACAGCGTCACTGCACCTCTAAAGTTTAAAAGATGGCTTCCGCACATGCGCAGTGCACGCCTCTGAAGTCGGGAAGCGCACACCTGGCTTCAAAGACGCAATGACACTGCCTGAATGAGCGGCACCCAAGCCCAAGATTTGTATAAGCGGTGATGACGCTGTTTATGCAAAATATGTTATCACGTCCATAGAGGAAGAGGGTTGACTATTCTGGAGCAACTAATGCCCCGCCATCTAGTAAAAGCCTCATCAGCATAGCAAACGGGGGAACATATAAATGCTTTTGTTAAACCCCATTTGTACAGAAAAATGTTATACAGGGATGGTTAGGCAGGGAATTTACTCATAAATAAGTGAATGCTGCTGGGTTGGAGGGCATTGAGGATCTAACTGGTTCCCTTTAGGAAAAAACTGGTGGAACCTGTTTGTGGAGACGACATATACAATGTCACTGAAAGAAAAAGGAAACTATTTTGGTTTCACTGCATTTTATACTTTGTACAGGTGCTGATTTCTGTGGGCCCCACCGCATAGACCCAAGGGTGCGTTCACACATACCAGTTGTACTGCGGCATGAGGCAGCCAAAAACTGCAGCTGCTGGGGTTTCTAACTGCTCTTTATACAATTCCATAGCTATTTCCCTGCAAAATGGGGTGATTTATATAAAGAGCAGTTAAAAAAAGCAGTGTCTCCAAGCTCTGCCGGCAGAAAAAATACGTAATGTGGACATACCATTCAGATTGGTTAAACCTCCAAATGAGCCTGGTTTAATATGAGCAGAAGGCTCAATTCTTATGTACAGTCTATGGTCCTGATTCATTAAAGTGGGTTAAAAAGGTAGTTTATAGGTTATTTCGCTTGAATTAACTAGGGTGTTCACAGAATTTTTTCTCACATAAGGTAATGAGTGTAAATTGTCTTTTATCATGTATAATTAGATGTCAGGTCTAACCTGTCTTACTCTTTACACCCCTTGTCCTTTTTAATTCCCACTCTCTACTGACATTCTGTACAATAGGAAAATAATAAAAAATGCAAAACAACCTCTAACTTGCTCTAAGGCTAGGTTCACATTGCGTTAGGGCAATCCGTTTAGCGCTAGCGGATTGCGCTAACGCAATGTTTTTTTCGGGGCCGCATTTAGGGGTCGCGTTAACGTCCCCGCTCTAGCAGATCCCCGATCTGCGAGAGCAGGGAACGGACCTCGGGCGCGCCGCGGACGCTGCAAGCAGCGTCCGCGGCGCTTCACAAAAGAACGGCACATCGCTAGCGCGAGCCGAAAAAGGCACGGGCTAGCGATGCGCTACAGGCGAAATTTACATTGCTGTCAATGGGTGCGCTAACGGACCCGTTGCACGGCGTTAATTGCGACATTTTCGCCGTGCAACGCTGCACACATTAACGCAATGTGAACCTAGCCTAAGGGAACCTGTCACCCCGTTTTTTTCAGTATGAGCTAAAAATACTGTTAAATAGGGCCTGAGCTGTGTGTTGCAATAGTGTATTTTGTGTACCCTGATAACCCACATATGCTGCCGAAATACGTTACCAAAGTCGCCGTTTTCGCCTGTCAATCCAGGTGGTCTGGTCAAAGGGGCGTGGTGACATCGCTGTTTCTTCCCCCAGATCTTGCTTATTTTTCCGTTGGTGGCGTAGTGGTTTGCGCATGCCCAACTGGCGAATCCACATCACAGGTGAAGATAAAGAGCGCGATCTGCGCTATTTCCCTGGTGATCGGTGGTGGCGGCCATCTTCCTGAGGCCGCGCGTGCGCAGATGGAGCGCTCTGCTGCCCGGGGCTTCAGGAAAATGGCCGCGGGATGCAGCGCGTGTGCAGATGGAGATCGCGGCGGCCATTTTTCTGAACTCGGAGTTCACCTGACCAGGTATCACAGTCACACACTACACTTCACACTCCAACCACCAGGGGGAGCAAAAGGTTCTATCTATTAGGCCACTCCTCACACTCGGGTAAATATGGGGGTTGGATAGGAAGTTAGAGAGAAAGCTGCTGGGTAAGACCCAGGAAAGACCTGTCAGGCAGACAGGGGGAGAAGGAGTAACATCTGAGCTGCAGACAGAGGTCCCTGTCAGGGGTGGGATCCTGGCAGAGACTTAGCAAGAGATAGAACGTTACGGAGCTGCGCCTGCACCCCATTGTGGCAGCATCCTAAGAAAGGACAAGAAACGGAGTATATTGTGGAGAAGTGAGAAACGAGATCACAGCACAAGGAGATAATACCGGGAGGAGTTCTGCCTTAAGATCGGTAACATCCTTCTGAGGCGCGTAGCCGGTGGCCGGAGGGAGTAATAGGCTCTACGCATTACTTCAAACTACGGCAGGACAGTTAATTCCAAGTTGGCTGCCCAACCTTCAACCTAATGAAGACAACAGAGGCAAATTGTGGGAGAGGGGCGTCTCTAGGGTCCCTATAAAATAGCTCCAGGCTTACCCCGTCATACGGGTCGTCCTATCCATACCATCTGGGGGACGGAGAGAGAGAATATCAGAAACATACACGACAGTTGTGAGGACTATCCCGTGGTGCTCAGCAGGGAGGTACTACAACACACAGGCGCAAGTAGGAAGGCTACTGATTTCCACCTGCAAAGGGAACTCTGGATGTGCCTTCGGACCGGCCGGATTCAGCCAGCCCGGTTAGCAGTGCTCTGGATTGTGGATGCTGAAGTCTTCAGTAAAAGGTAAAGAGACTGCAACCCTGTGTCCTCGTTATTTACTGCGACCTACACCATCATCATCTACCTTACTGGGAAGCCCTGGGGACACACTTCACCTGTGGGAAGGTATTCCATCTAGCTGCCATAACATCACCCCAGCGGACCCCTAAGCAGCGTCGGTCACCCTGACCGAACACCACAGGTGGCGTCACGAAAACTTGACAAACTTCACCCTTTGATTGGGCGCCCCTTAGCAGGGCCACGGACCGGGTCGGGCCACTGTGACATCCCCAGAACCGAGACAGAGGGACCCGGTACCGAGTACCCCACTGCCCTGCGCCTGGGGGCGCTCCAGCAGCACCCTCAGGACAGGAAAACCTGACATATTAGCGTGTGGTTGGAGGATAGAGTGGTGAACTGCGCTGCCAACAAGATATTTCCAATAAGGATCCAGAGGACGTGATGTAGGAATAACAAATCGGTTTATTGTCACTGCTTTTATAAGTTGTACTAACTTCTTAATCAGGAGAACCATAGTAATGACTACTGTGGTTCTCCTGATGTAGAAGTTAGTACAATTTAGAAAAGCGTTGAGAATAAACCACTTTGGGATTCCTACATCACATCCTTTGGATCCTTATTGGGAATACCTCCTTGGTAGAGTAGATCCTACTCTAGATTCCCATCCTCCAAACAAACCTTCGAAGATGTTGTAACTTTTTTGTTTGGGGAATTCCTGATCATTTCTGTAGACTCTGCTAGGTCAGCCCTGGGACAGTTTGAAGCCTTGTCCTGCTGCTATAGGAGGAGGTTATAGGAGTCCCAGACACCACCTCCTATTAATGCTCCAAAGACACATTGATGGGCAATTTAGATTGTGAGCCCCATTGGGGACAGTGATGATGATGTCTGTACAGCGCTGCTGAATAAGATAGCACTATATAAGCAATGCATAATACATAATAAGGGGCAGCACAGTAGCTTAGCGAATAGCACTGCAGCCTTGCAGTGCTGGAGTCCTGGGTTCTAATCCCACCTTGGACAACATCTGCAAGGAGTTTGTATGTTCTCCCCGTGTTTGCGTGGGTTTCCTCTGGGCACTCCGGTTTCCTCCCACATTTCAAAGACATACTGATAGGGAATTTAGATTGTGAGCCCCATCAGGGGACAGTGATGATAATGTGTGCAAAACTGTAAAGTGCTTGTGGAATATGTTAGCACTGTATAAAAATAAAGATTATTATTAAATGAATAAATTACCAGATATAATCTGCCAACAACCTGATAAAGAAAGAAAACTGTGACATGCTGAAGCTCATTCAGACATCAGATCTTCAAGTAAGAATTATATCTGTGATTTTCATGGATACAACTTGCACCTATTATAGTCTGTGAAGATGTTCACTTATCATTTTTTTTTGTCAGACCCAGTGGTTCATGCAAAATCACGAAGACATGTCCAATACTGAACAGAGTGTTGGAACAAAATCGTCAATGCAAGCATATGGGTCAGTGAAAAAGTCGGACAGCACTCGAATGCCATCTTTCAACAACTGATGAATGAGAAAAACTGGAGAAACGTTTTTTTCTCACTCAGGAAAAATTGAACTTGGACCAACCTCTGATGACAATCTGCTGAAATTCGAATCAAAAACACTGATGAAATTTGGTCAGTTTTTCTCTGGCATGAAAAAAATAGACGTTAGGCTGGTTTCACACGTCAGTGGCTCCGGTACATGTGGTGACAGTTTCCTCACGTACCGTGTGGTGACAGTTTCCTCACGTACCGGAGACACTGACAAACGTAGACACATTAAAATAAATGTGTCTCTGCAGATGTCAGCGTGTTTTCACGGACCGTGTGTCCGTGTGCAAAACACGGAGACATGTCAATGTTTGTGGGAGCGCACGGACCCATTAAAATCAATGGGTGTGTGTAAACACGTACCGCACATGGATGCTGTCCGAGTGCTGTCTGTGTGCTGTCCGTGTGCTTTTTTTAAAAGTCATAGGGTTAAAATTGAAACAAACTGTTTCAATACACAGACATACGGACATCACACGGACAGCACACGGATGATAAAAACGGACACACGGATAGCACACGGATGGCCTACGTGCACACACGGACACAGATAGCCCTGGGACCGTTTCTTCCGGTATCGGAAATATCTGGACGTGTGAGACTGGCCTTAATGAGGCCTAACTCTGACCAAACACTGATGGTAAAAATGGACACAGACCATACTCTGATGAAACTGGTACTGTTGAAACTCAAAACGTTTTTTGTGTACGAGAAAAATCACTGATGTCTGAGTGACACCGTAGTCCTAGTGCTGTTTGTTTTTTTCTCAGACAGCAAAATGAGGGCTCCTGCACGTGGAGTTTTCCATGTACGAGAAAATCGGACCAATTTTTTGGGGTCACACTCTGATCAGAATTTGATCAGTGTTGTCTAACTGTCATCAGGTTTTCTCGCAGTTTTTCAAGCGCCTCATGAAATGAAAAAAGAAGATGTTTCTCCACTTTTTCCATTCTGACAATCCGTGAAAATCAGACCACAGTCAGATGTTATCCGAATGCGATCCTATATTTTTCACAGAACCATAGGCTGCCAGTTTTGATAATTAATTACAATTGTCTAACCATAAGGTCACATTCATACACTCAGTATTTTACCTCAGTATGTGTAAGCCAAAACAAGGAGTGGTGATAGGTGAGCTTAGGCAGCATTCACACAAAGAGTATTTGGTCAATATTTTACCTCAGTATTTGTAAGTCAAAATCAGGAGTGGAACAATCAGAGGAAAAGTATAATAGAAACATATGCACCACGTCTATATTTATCACCCACTCCTGGTTTGGGCTTAAAAATACGGATGTAAAATACTGACCAAATACTGAAAGTGTGTGAATGTAGCTTTAGGCTATGTGCACACGCTGCGAATTTTGCTGCGTGTCCGCAGCAGTTTCCCATGCGTTTACAGTACAATGTAAACTTATGGGAAACGCAATCCGCAGTGCACATGCTGCGGAAAAAACCATGCGGAAATGCAGCGGTTTACATTGCCCTGCGGATTAAGGTTATGTGCACACGCTGCGGATCCGCAGCGTTTCCGCAGCTGCGGATCCACAGTGCGTTTTACCTGCGGATTTTTAAAAAACGGTGTGGAAAAATCGGCACAGGAATCCGCAACGTGGGCAACAAAAACTAAATCTCCGAGCAGTTAGGCTATGTGCACACGCTGCGGATTTTGCTGCGGATCCGCAGCGTTTCCGCAGCTGCGGGTCCGCAGTGTTTTCCCATGCGTTTACAGTACAATGTAAACCTATGGGAAACACAATCCGCAGTGCACATGCTGCGGAAAAAAACGCGCGGAAACGCAGCGGTTTACATTCCGCAGCATGTCAATTCTTTGTGCGGAATCCGCGCGGTTTTACACCTGCTCCATAATAGAAAACCGCAGGTGTAAAACAGCTTTGGAATCCACACAAAAAAACACCGTAAATCCGCAGTAAATCCACAGGAAAAATGCACAGTTTTTGCCCTGCAGATTTATCAAATCCGCTGCGGAAAAATCCGCAGAGGATCATTCTACGTGTGCACATACCCTTAGGCTATGTGCCCACGTTGCGGATTTGTGTGCGTATTTTTCTGCACCGTTTTTTAAAAATCCACAGGTAAAACGCAGTGCTGCGGATTTCCTGCGTTTTTTGTGCGGACTTCACCTGCGGTTTTACACCTGTGTATTCCTATTTAGGAGAAGATGTAAAACGCTGCAGAAAGCGCACAAAGAATTGACATGCTGCAGATCCGCAGGCAAATCCGCACCGTGTGCACATAGCCTTAGGCTATGTTCACACTTTGCGGTTTTTGCTGCGGATCCGCTGCGGATTTGACGCTGCGGATCCGCAGCAGTCTTCCATGCAGGGTACAGTACAATGTTACCCTATGGAAAACAAAAAACGCTGTTCCCACTTTGCGGAAAATCCCTTTAAAAACCGCACGGAATTGCTGCGGAAAAGAACGAGCATGTCACTTCTTTCTGCGGATTCCGCAGCGGTTTTCAACATGCACCGATAGGAAAGTGCTGTTGAAAACCCGCAGAGGAATCCGCAGAAGAAACCGCAGGAAAATCCGCAGCGAAAACCGCAGCGGTTTTTCAATGCGGTTTTTCAAAATCCGCTGCGGAAAAATCCGCAGCAAAATCTGCAAAGTGTGAACATGCCCTTACACTGTCATCTTGCAATGCAGGTGGTGTCCCGAGCCTTCTATTGAACATTTTTAATTCTACTGAGCACATGGAAGATACAGAAACATCGACATGAGCCCGCTGAGGGTATGTACATAGGACATCTTTTTTAAGAAGATTCTGCCTGAAAAGAGCTGCAAACCCTCCTCAAAAGAATGGAAAATAGTGTACAGCAATGTAGAAACGAAAGTGCCATGCACATGCTCAGCCTTTTGCTGCTTGTTTTACCTGCTTCAGGGCTCGGAAACTGCAAAGTGGCTGCTAGGAATCTGCTTACTAATTATATTTTAAACTATTGCAAAAAAGACGCTGCTTCAGAGATGACAGGAAGACTGCTAGCTTCGGCATCTTAAACACACCGTGTGCCATACCTCACAACTTTTGAAGATGGGAAAGAGGGACAAAGTTTGCGGTGCGCAATGCGCGCTGTGGCAAGTTTTAGGCCACGCCTCTGACCACACCCATTCCTAATTAGTCACACCCATATCCACGTCCCAACCACACCCATTTAGCACTGCTGATCACACTGTTTTATATACAATAATTATAAACAAAAAAAAATATGGCCACACAGTGCTCCATACGGTATGATGACCCCACATGATGCTCCATACTGTAAAATGGCCACACACAGTGCTCCATACTGTATAATGGCCACACACAGTGCTCCATACTGTATAATGGCCACACAGTGCTCCATACTGTATAATGGCCACACATGATGCTCAATACTGTATAATGGCCACACATGATGCTCCATAATGTATAATGGTCACACAGTGCTCCATACTGTATAATAGCCACACATAGTGCTCCATACTGTATAACGGCCACACACAGTTCTCCATACTGTATAATGATCCCACATGATGCTCAATACTGTATAATGGCCACACATGATGCTCCATACTGTATAATGACCACACATGATGCTCCATACTGTATAATGGACATTGGCCACACATGATGCTCCATACTGTATAACGGCCACACATGATGCTCCATACTGTATAACGACCACACATGATGCTCAATACTGTATAATGGCCACACAGTTATCCATACTGTATAATGATCCCACATGATCCCCCTCACTCCTGTATGCATGGCTCATATTCCCCCCCTGTATGCATGGCTCATCTCCCTCCCATCCCATATACATGGCTCATATCCCCCCCTCCTGTAGGCATGGCTCATATTCCCCCTCCTGTATGCATGGCTCATATTCCCCCTCCTGTATGCATGGCTCATATTCCCCCTCCTGTATGCATGGCTCATATTCCCCCCTGAATGCATGGCACATATTCCCCCTCCTGTATGCATGGCTCATATCCCCCCCTGTATGCATGGCTTATATTCCCCCCCCCCCCGTATGCATGGCTCATATTCCCCCGCGAATGCATGGCTCATATTCCCTTCCCCTGAATGCATGGCTCATATTCCCCCCCCTGAATGCATGGCTCATAGTCTCCCCCCTGTATACTTGGCTCATATTCCCCCCCGAATGCATGGCTCATGTTCCCCCCCGAATGCATGGCTCATATTCCCCCCCGAATGCATGGCTCATATTCCCCCCTCCTGAATGCATGGCTCATGTTCCCCCCTGTATGCATGGCTCATATTCCCCCTCCTGTATGCATGGCTCATATTCCCCCCCCTGTATGCATGGCTCATATTCCCCCCCCTGTATGCATGGCTCATATTCCCCCGCGAATGCATGGCTCATATTCCCCCCCCAGTATGCATGGCTCATATTCCCCCCCCCCCCAAATGCAAGGCTCATATATTCTCCCCCTGTATGCATGGCTCATATCCCCCCCCCGTATTCATGGCTCATATTCCCCCCCTGTATGCATGGCTCATATTCCCCCCCTGTATGCATGGCTCATATTCCCCCGCGAATGCATGGCTCATATTCCCCCCTGAATGCATGGCTCATATCTCCACCCCCCCGCTCCCACTCCTGCTCCTGCACCCAGCATGGCGCGCCGGCTTATGTCCTCCTTCATCCCCCCGTCCCCCGTCCCTCATACTCACCTGTCTCACATCGCGCGGCCACGCCAACATCCCCCTCGCTCTGTCCCGACTCCCGGCGCAGCACCTTCTTCCTGCGTGAGTGGTCACGTGATACCACTCATTAAGGTCATGAATATGTGCATATTAATGACCTTAATGAGCGGTACCACGTGACCACTCATTCAGGACGAGCTGTGTACGCCAAGACCAGGCATCGCTGGAGCAAGGTGAGGTGAGTATTGTCTTCAAGCAGGGAGGGAGGGCAGGCGGGGGGTGGGATCAGAGCGTCCCGTGCTGGACAGCGGGGCGAAGCAACAAAAGCGGGACAGTCCTGCACAATGAGGGACGGTTGGGAGCTATGCGTGTGCACATACCTAAGGATATGTTCACACACAGTTTGAGAGGGTTTTTCAGTGCTATTCCTCATTTGCTTACTTATATCACCATTAAAGGGACTCTGTCACCTGAATTTGGAGGGAACAATTTTCAGTCATATGGGCGGGGTTTTCGGGTGTTTGATTCACCCTTTCCTTACCCGCTGGCTGCAATATTGGATTGAAGTTCATTCTCTGTCCTCCATAGTACACGCCTGCGTAAGGCAAGATTACCTTGTGCAGGCATGTACTACGGAGGACAGAGAATGAACTTCAATCCAATATTGCAGCCAGCATGCAGCCAGCGGGTAAGGAAAGGGTGAATCAAACACCCGAAAACCCCGCCCATATGACTGAAAATTGTTCCCTGCAAAGTCAGGTGACAGAGTCCCTTTAATTTCCACAGCACTTTTAGGGCTCATACTCACCTGCGAGAAACTCGGATGAGTCTTGCACGTCAATACCCGGCACTGCTGGCGGCACTCAGGAGCGGAGCATGTGGCTGCATGTATTCCTATGAGGCCGCACGTTCCGATCTGAGTGCCGGGTATTAACATGCGAGACTTATCCGAGTTTCTCGCAGGTGAGTATGAGCCCTTACAAACATCATCGCTCCCATCAGGGCTCACAATTAGTGATGAGCGAGTGTACTCGTTGCTTGGGTGGTCTCCGAATATTTGTAACTGCTCGGAGATTTAGTTTTTGTTGACTCAATGTTTACGGCTGCTAGCCAGCCTGAGTACATGTGGGGGTTGCCTGATTGCTAGGGAATCCCCACATGTATTCAAGCTATCAGCTGTAAATCATGCAGCTGAGGCAACAAAAACTAAATTTCCGAGCAGTTAGGCTATGTGCACACGCTGCGGATTTTGCTGCGGATCTGCAGCGCATTTGATGCTGTGGATCTGCAGCAGTTTTCCATGAGTTTACAGTACCATGTAAACCTATGGAAAACAAAATCCACAGTGCACATGTTGCGGAAAATACTGCACGGAAACACAGTGGTTTATATTCCACAGCATGTAAATTCTTTGTGCGGATTCCGCAGCGGTTTACACCTGCTCCTCAATAGGAATCCGCAGGTGTAAAACCGCAGGTGGAATCCGCACAAAAACTGAGGTAAATATGCAGGTATAACGCAGTGCGTTTTGCCTGCGGCTTTTTAAAAAACGGTGTGGAAAAATCGGCACAGGAATCCGCAACGTGGGCACATAAGGCTACTTTCACACTAGCGTAGTACGATGCACGACGCAATGCATCGTGCCAACGTACCGACGCATGCTGTGAAAAAAAAAGCACAACGGGGGCAGTGGATGCAGTTTTTCAACGCATCCGCTACCCCATTGTAATGTCCGGGGAGGAGGGGGCGGAGTTCCGGCCGCGCATGCGCGGTTGGAAATGGTGGACACGATGCACAAAAAATGTTACATGGAACGTTTTTTGTGCCGACGGTCAGCCAAAATACCACGCATCCGTCGCAATGCGTCGCTAATGCAAGTCTATGGAGAAAAAACGCATCCTGCGGGCAACTTTGCAGGATGCGTTTTTTCTCCAAAACGACGCATTGCGACGTGCGTCACACGACGCAAGTGTGAAAGTACCCTAACCTAATAGATCAATCAGTGTGCATAGGCTAATGTCATGAACGACACTGCAGCCAATCACTGAGCTCATCTCCTTGTGGTGTTTACCCCCAGAACATCTCATCCCATTATTTTCTTTCCATCAGTCCTACATATCATACTATCTTTCCTTCAGTACTTCGCCTCCTATTTTTTTTTCTAGTACTAATGTTTTCTTTTTGTCCTTCAGACTCCACTTACATTCAATCCTACCCCTTATTTGCCTATATCAGTATCTGCTTTTCACCTCTTTGTTTCCATTGCACTCTTCCTTGCATCCGGTCCCGTCTTTAAAAATCAGCATTTTCCATTTCACAAACAAGTTAACTACCTAAACACCAATGTTACTCTAACTTCAATGTGAGAAGGGTTAATTGGATGAAGTAATATAATTCCCATTCATGTATGTACAGAACTATGGTGACTAGGGAATCATACACCTTGCTAACCGAAAGTATGGAGTATTACTGCTGACAAGCTAGAGCCAGCAAGGGTTAAGTAGTAGCCCAACCTATATGGGAGGATCTGCGCTGCACCTGGAAGCAGGTAAAACAGGTAGAGAGAGCTCAGTGCAAACAAAACAGGCAAGCCTTCTGGTATCCAGGGCATACTTTCTAGTATTGCTTAAGCTGCTGGCCCGTCTGGATTATTTTTTAAAAGCAAGATGAGGCTCATATCAAGAGGAGCCAACTCTTCTTGGCATCATCTCTGGTACAGTGTGCTGCTGCTCTGTGTTTTGACAATACAAAGCGCTACGTCTGATGTCCTATGGACAGCCAATGTAAACTTCTCATATGTGATGGACAATAAGACCTTATGGGAAGAGGATGAGATTGGGATCTATGGCCATGACTCGCCAGTGGACAGGGCAAGTGGACTGGTTGTCCTACCGAGGAGTAAGCGTAACCCCAGCATGGCATCTAGTTCAATGTGTCCACCATATCTGAACTTCAGTGTCCCAGGGAACTTTAAGGATTCTTGGATCGCTCTTATACAACGTGGAGGGTGTACGTTTAGTGATAAGATCAAAGCTGCGGCAGAGGCTGGAGCCAAAGCGGTGGTCATATACAACAATGAAGGAGATGAAACTGGAATCTTTGAAATGTCTCATCCTGGTAAGTATGAGAACCTTTTACAACATATAATTATGGAGGCTATGTAAGGAGCTTCAGTTATATTTCCTAATCTACACAATGTAATGTGTTCTTCCGGCCCTCGTATTATAATGGTATTGCAGTATATATCTTGTATAACATGTCAACCAATCTGTCCACGCAAACCAGATCCTGGGACTAGCTCTTGGAATTGGTGGGCGGGCTAACCACTGCACTTCACTGGCTTGATTATTAGGACCGCTGACTGGCCTGTAAGGCCACGTGCACACTTTGAGTATTTGAGTCCCTTTTATTTTATTTTTTTTCCCTCCAGTATTTCCAAGCCTAAACCAGGGGTGGGTAAAAAAAATGCAGAAGTGGTTTCCATGTTTCTATTATACTTTTTCCTCTGAATGTTCCACTCCTGGTTTTGGCTTACAAATACTGAGTTAAAAACATACCAAATACTGATAGTGTTACCATGACCTTAGAAAAATCATTTTACAAGAAGTCTAGAATCTGTTTTACCAATAGGTCTCTAATAGTGATAAGCAAGCATGCTCAGATAAGGCGTTATCCAAGCATGCTCGAGTGCTAACTAAGTGTCTTTGGTGTGCTCAAATAATACGTTCGAGTCACCACGCCTGTATGTTCTGTGGCTGTTTAAGAGCTGCGACACATGCATAGATTGCCTGTTTGTTAAGCAATCATCTATGCATGTGTTGTGACTGTCAAAGAGCTGTGAGACATGCGGGGACTCAAACATATTATTCGAGCACGCCGAAGATACTTGGTTAGCACCCAAGCTCGGATAACGCCTTATCCGAGCATGTTTTTTGCTCATCACTATTCTCAGCTTATAAACTGATTATATCTTGGGCTATTCTACATGGAGACTTTTGCCAAAAGACACGTTGCTCAGTCAAAGATCACACTGCCATTTACACCTTGCACCATAATAAAAGTAATTATGGCTGTGTGATGTTCAGCGGGATTCAGGCTAGTTGACGTATGCATGTCGTCGCAACATGACCATATTCATTTTCATTATGGTGAGATGTAATATTGGCATAGTCCATCTTTGGCAGTGTGAAGTCGCGATGTGGCCCAAGTCATAAAGCCCCCATACATATTAGACTACTGTTGACCAAACCCACCAATATCGATGGGTTAAACCATCAGTCTAATGTATATGGAGTGCCCTCCACAAATGATTTGTCTGATAAGTCAAGCATCTGAAATGTCCAAATTTGGACCATTGATTCTTATGTTCTCTTGAGAAAAGCTGCCACCAGAGATGTCTGGGCATGGCTCTAAGGCCGGGGTCACACTTGCGAGTTCAATGCGAGGGACTCTCATCAATTCCCGACACAGCCGCCGGGCACTCGGGACCGGAGAGTGCGGCTGTCTAGAAATACATGCAGCCGCACACTCCGGTGCCGAGAATTGATGCGAGAGACTCGCGCATTGAACTCGCAAGTGTGACCTCATCCTAATAGAAAGCACCAGAGCGCTCCCGTGCATGGGACAGTCAAATGAGAAAGCTGCCGGCAAAACCATTGTCCAACCACCAGCCATCTGGGGCTATGTTCACATGTCCAGTAGAAATCCGTTAGAAAGGATATAACAGCGATCCCTTGGCAAAAAAGTTGTGGCGACACAACTATTGTCTGTTTTTAAGTAACTAATCTATGCTGGATCTGTGGCTTTTTTTTTTTTTTTTTTAAACATTTGAATTTTTATTGAAAACAGATCCATTAATTAGCCATCTGATTTTTCTTTGTTGTAATGGATTTTTTATTTATTTTTTGCTTAGTGGATCCAGTAGTTTTGTAAGTCACAAATGACTTGGGTCTATGCCCAGTTAAGGCTGCTTTCACACTATCGTCGGTACGGGGCCGTCGCACTGCGTTGTACCGACGCATACTGTGAAAAAAAAAAATGGCCGACGTGGGCAGCGGAAGCAGTCTTAAGACGCTTCCGCTGCTTCATTGTAAGGTTCGGGGAGGAGGGGGCGGAGTTTCGGCCGCACATGCGCGATCGAAAATGGCAGACTAGACGCACAAAAAAAGTTACATGTAACTTTTTTTGTGGTGGCGGTCCGCCAAAACATGACGCAACCGTCGCACGACGGTTGAGACGTGTGGCAATGCGTCGGGAATGTTAGTCTATGGGGAAAAAACGCATCCTGCAGACAACTTTGAAGGATGCGTTTTTTCTCCTAAACGACGCATTGCGACGTGCAGCCAAAACGCTAGTGTGAAAGTAGCCTAAGACTCATCTTACCTAGTATACTTAATGTGCTATTGTGACTATATACAGTAAAGTACCTTCTTTTACTCTCTTTGGTCACGTTCACCCGTTTTTCACTTATGAGCTCCCTTTGTATTTTTCAGAAGTAAAACATGTACCAATTATGGCCTATAGGACTATTCACATGTCTGTGTACATTTTGATCCAAGTCATGAATAAAACTTGCCCATTAAACTCTTTAGGCCATGTTCACACATTCAGTATTTGGTCATTGTTCCTCTCCTGGTTTTACAAATACTGAGGTAAAATAATCAGTGGAAAAGTATAATAGAAACACGTCACCACTCCGGTATTTTTCTCCCCCTCCTGGTTTTGTCTTAGAAATACTGAGGTGAAATACCGAATGTGTGAACGTGGCCTATTTAAGGTGTAAGATGACTTGTTTCTATACTCCCCATAAATGGAACTGTAAAAGTCCCGGGGCATAGTGCAAAAAAGGAAAAACATGTTTGGCATAGTCGTATAAATTTCAGCAACAAATCAGGCATGTATGAGCCGGCCCTATAGTGGGATTTAGGCCACGTAGCACCAATCGATGTAATGAATGTCTGATTACTAACTTACAAAGGTCTTAGAGGCCTTAACATTTAGTGAAAAACATTGGTATATTAAAGGAAACCTTTTGTATATGTAGTGAAACATGTATATGGGGGCCTTTACAGTCAACGTCGTACTGAGGAGAGTGGCTGACTGGTGGTGGTGGAGGGAAGGATTGGGTGTGTTTTAAATGTTTCAATACCTCATCCTTTTCTTCTCACAGTATATAAGTTGCCACCAGCAGAGTCTGACAGACGTGTACTCTGCTCTCCCCATGCAGAATGCATGCTTGCTCGCTTAGATTAAGCATGCAGATATGAAGGGGGCCTGGGAGAAATGACTGTACAATCTGACTTCTGGGCGACATTCAAGGAGCAAGGGCATCTTAAGTAAAGCTGTTAACTTTATTTGATCTCTGAAATAACCATTGTTGATTAGCTGACTATATATTGTGTACGGAGGCAGCCTGACATTGCACCATGGCAGTTGTTGGGAAAGCAAAGGTTCAAGAAGGTTGTCAGCAGATTATCATTCTCCCCATTAAAATAAACATTCACTCCAAGCCAAGCATGCATGCTCTTGGGGGAGTAGAGGGAGAGATATGGCCAAAAGTTGTCAAATGTGTGTGGTCACGGTGCTCTTTGGGCTCCATGCTCGTAGCCATACTACATCTCTATGCATTAACGTTATTTATTTATTTTTTTAACCTTCTTTAGATAACCCATCATGTCAGATTACATAAGCCATTTCTGATCTAAAAGGAGTTCACCCAATCCCTTACTTTTCTTCTTTATGCTGGGGTCACACTTGTGAGTGTGATGCGAGAAACTAACGCATCAATACCTGGCACTACCGCCGGCACTCGGACTAGAGCATGAGGCTACATGTATTTCTATGCAGACCCACACTCCGGTCCTGAGTGCCGGCGGCAGTGCTGGGTATTGATGAGTTTCTCGCATCACATTCACAAGTGTGACCCCGGTCTTACTGGCCCATTTAGGTGGTCTTGTGATAGAATGCTCGTTCTCCTTAGTTGCGCTCCTTCCCTTCTATAGGCTCCATCTAAACAAGCCGGTAAACACCCATCATAGAGGCAAAACTGTGCAACAATTTGCAATTTTTAAAACTGGCTTATCGATAGCACATGGCCTCTTGTAAACAGGTAATGTGCTGCCGAGAACATATAAGTCCATAGAGTAATAATATTAATGAACGTTCGGGGTGTTCATCCAAACCAGCAATTACAACATCCACAGTTTATCATGCTTGTAGCTATGGTCACTTACGGACAGTTGTCAACCTCTCCACGACTATCAATTGCTACAGCCCCCATACACATTAGTGTATCAGCCGAACCCATTTATAACAGTGGGTGTAGGTGAAATTAATCTAATGTGTATGGGAGGCTGCAAAAAGAACAAAAATGAACTTTGAGGACTGTTATGGTTTAATAACCAGATATTAATATTACTTCAATAATTCAAAGTTTCTAATCACACTAGTTATTATGTAAACATTATACCAAAACAATATAATGGAAATTATTTGAAGATGAGGAAAGTATTAAATGCATTAATTGTGAAAAAGAAATCAAGTTGGGACTTTTTATTTTTGTATTACACTGGCAAACATTGAGACATCACCCAACTACTGGTCTTTTGTTCTTGATGTTTATAGCCTTTGTGTGCAAGTGACCCATTTATAGAACAATAAGATCTTTGTTCAAGTTGAGCTAACATGTTAACATGTTTTCCGAGTGGGGTAGAAAAAAAAAATTGGTGGGAAATTGGTGCAATTTGTGACTAAAAATGTGTGTTTTGGGCAACGCGCTATAACATGTCAGGGAAAAAAAATAAATAGGGGAGGGGAAAACAAATGTCTATGTGGATCCTCATATTATACTGCTGGCCTTTATAATTTATACAAGATATAAGCTATAAAGAAATATTATCCAATTAATGATAGAAACTAAATTATTTAAAATATATTTGATTTTTTCCATTTGAAAAATCCTAGCCACAATTTATTCCCTTTTGCCATGCAGCATAAATAGTTTTTGTTTTTTTTTGTTTTTTTTTTGTTCTGTAGGTCATTACGATTAAGGCAGTATCATATGTGCATAGTCTCCTTCTTGTGAGCCTTTCCTGCACTTTGGTGCTGCCAGACACCCACCTTTTGAGATGAGAATAACACTATAAAAGTTTACACGTCTTATTTTACTGTAACTTTTATGCTTTTCTTAAAATACTTAATTAAAAAAAATAAAAAACATTTGCATAAAAACCCCATCTTCATGTGGCAGGATGCATTTACACTGCATGATTAAGGGCATGTTTACCACGTTCAGGAAACGCTGCGTGTTTGACGCATTGTAGAGCCGCAGAGTCAAACACGCAGCGTCCAGATGTTACAGCATAGTGAAGGGGATTTCATGAAATCCTGTCTCCACTATGCATCAAAAGACGCATGCGGCACACCCGCGGAAACCGACATGCGGCGCATCTTTTCAGATCGCAGCATGTCCTTACAATGCTGAAACAACGCAAGAACAACGCAGGTGACCTGCCAGTGACCTCAGGTGCAGATTTGGTCAGGATTTACCTGCGTAAAATCCTGACTAAATCCTGATGCAATCCTGAACGTGGACACATACCCTTAGGGCTCATTGGACCAATTAGCATTGACGTCTCAATCATGGGCAGCAAATGTACAGACTGGATGCGGATCTCCTGACCCAAGCGTGACTGCTTCATGTAGTTCTATGAAGCTACTTTGGGGCAGGGAGAACCACAGCCAGTCCGTGTGTTGGGGTCGGATCTTGGACTGTTCTACACGGACGTCTGAATGAGTCTTAATGGGAACAAGTGTACTCCGGAACGCTCATTCCCTAGTAATCAGCCAATGTAAACAGACCCCACCAATCACACAACCAAAAAGAGACGCTCGTTCTCAGCAGCATGTCATTCTGTGTGACCAGGACCTGTGCTAGTAATCTGAACATACTCGTGTGCTAACCAAATGACTTTGACATGCTTAAAAAATATTTGAGTCCCCACGCCTGCATGTCTCGCACCTGTTGGGCAATCCCGGCATGTGTTGCAGCTGTCAAACACCCGTGAGACATACAGCCGCGGGGACTTGAACATATTATTCGAACACGCCAAAGTCACTTGGTTCGCACACAAGCATGTTCAGATAACACCTTATCTGAACACGTGCACTCATCACTAATCTGTGCACATTAGTAGTACGGTCGGGCCATTAATCGACCACTGATTGACACGTTTATCAATGAGCCCTAAGGGTGCGTTTCACATTGATTGGCATTAAATGACTGCGATATTTTCTGATTGTCGTTTCATAGCCTCTTTAGTCACTTTGTATAATATGTGCAGAGAATTATTTATTTTATATAGCGCCATTAATTCCATGGTGCTGTACATGAGAAAAGGAGGAATGATCAGTAATATATTCTGCGTGCATAGACTGTCTTTGTTCTCGGAAGCACATGTCCTGGTTACACAAGATGATGTGCTGCCGGATCGGTTCACCCAAACATGCATTTTGATTGTTGGATGACTCGGTCTGTAAACTCTGCATGGTTATTGGAAAAATGTCTCTAGGAGTGCCCCTTCCCAATAATTGAACAAAGTAAATGCACCCTAAGGGTATGTGTCCACGTTCAGGAAACGCTGCGTTTTTGACGCAGCGCTGAGCCGCAGCGTCAAAAACGCAGCGTCCAGATGTTACAGCATAGTGGAGGGGATTTAATGAAATCCCGTCTCCACTGTGCAGGAAAAAACGCATGCGTTTTTTAAGAACGCAGCATGTTGCTACAATGAGCAAAACACGCAGGAACACCGCAGCTGACCTGCCAGTGACCTCAGGTGCATTTTTGGTCAGGATTTTACTTGCATAAAATCCTGACCAAAGCCTGAAGCAAAACTGAACGTGGACACATACCCTAAGGGTGTGTGTCCACGTTCAGGAAACACTGCGTTTTTGACGCAGCGTTAAGCAGCATGCATAAAAAACGCAGCATCCAGATGTTACAGCATAGTGGAGGGGATTTCATGAAATCCTGTCTCCACTATGCAGTAAAAGACGCATGCGGCACACCCGAGAAAACTCACATGCGGCGCGTCTTTTAAGAACGCAGCATGTCCTTACATAGCAGAAAAAACTCAAGGACAGCGCAGGTGACCTCCCAGTGACCTCAGGTGCAGATTTGGTCAGGATTTTACCTGCATAAAATCCTGACCAAATCCTGAAGCAATCCTGAACGTGGACACATACCCTTAGGGTATGTGTCCACGTTCAGGATTGCATCAGGATTTGGTCAGGACTTTTCATCAGTATTTGTAAGCCAAAATCAGGAGTGGAACAATTAGAGGAAAAGTATAAGGGTATGTTTCCACGTTCAGGAAACGCTGCTTGTTTGACGCTGTGCAGCGCTGCAGCGTCAAACAAGCAGCGTCCAGATGTTCCTGCATAGTGGAGGGGATTTGATGAAATCCCGTCTCCACTATGCGTGGAAACCCGCACGCGGCGGCCCTGCGACTACGGACATGCTGCGCGTCTTTTCAGATCGCAGCATGCCCGTACACCTTGCGGGGACGCAGCGTCCCCGCAAGGCATATCACAGGGCCCTATGGGAGAGAGCGATCATCCCGGATGTGAAGAGTTAACACATCCAGCATGATTGCGTCCCATTAAGGGGGTGGGGCTTAGCGCCGAGCGGCTTAGCCGCTGCGGCGATACCGCCGCCCATCCGTACCGTGGAGACATACCCTAACAGAAACATATGCACCACTTTTGCATTTATCACCCACTCCTGGTTTTGGCTTACAAATACTGATGAAAAATCCTGACCAAATCCTGATGCAATCCTGAACGTGGACACATACCCTAAGGGTATGTGTCCACGTTCAGGAAACGCTGCGTTTTTGCCGCAGCGTCAAAAACGCAGCGTCCAGATGTTACAGCATAGTGGAGGGGATTTAATGAAATCCCGTCTCCACTGTGCAGGAAAAAAACGCATGCGTTTTTCCCGCTAAAACGCACATGCGGTGCGTTTTTTAAGAGCGCAGCATGTTGCTACAATGAGCAAAACGCGCAGGAACACCGCAGGTGACCTGACAGTGACCTCAGGTGCATTTTTGGTCAGGATTTTACTTGCATAAAATCCTGACCAAAGCCTGAAGCAAACCTGAACGTGGACACATACCCTTAGGGTATGGCTCCACGGTCCGGAGGGGCGGCGGTATCGCCGCAGCGGCGAAGCCGCTCGGCGCTAAGCCCCGCCCCCTTTCTGGGACGCGATGGTGCCGGATGTGTACAGTACACATCCGGGATCATCGCACCCCTCGCCATAGGGCCCTGTGATATGCCTTGCGGGGACGCTGCGTCCCCGCAAGGTGTACGGACATGCTGCGATCTGAAAAGACGCGCAGCATGTCCGTAGTCGCAGGGCCGCCGCGTGCAGGTTTCCACGCATAGTGGAGACGGGATTTCATAAAATCCCCTCCACTATGCTGGAACATCTGGACGCTGCTTGTTTGACGCTACAGCGTCAAACAAGCAGCGTTTACTTACCGTGGAAACATACCCTTAGTGTTCTCTTGGCAGGCACAGTTTGTGAATGTTTCTTAGGGTATGTGTCCACGTTCAGGATTGCATCAGGATTTGGTCAGGATTTTTCATCAGTATTTGTAAGCCAAAACCAGGAGTGGGTGATAAATGCAAAAGTGGTGCATATGTTTCTGTTATACTTTTCCTCTAATTGTTCCACTCCTGGTTTTGGCTTACAAATACTGATGAAAAATCCTGACAAAATCCTGATGCAATCCTGAACGTGGACACATTCCCTTACAAGGACATACTTAAGATTTTGTATCGGACAACCTTCTTCAGTTCCAAGTGCTGCCTCATTACAGGAAGATTCAGAATTGGATTGGCTTGCTCCAGTCGTCTTCTACTCAACAACTAAAACAATTTTGGTAGTACTAATGCAGCGCCCCAGAGTCCTGGTCGTTGCAGTACTGTAGCTCCGCCACTAAGGGGGGCTATGGTACGTCTGATGGCACTGAAGGAGTTCATCTGACCAGGTATCACAGACACCAATACATTTCACAGTCTGGCCTCCAGGGGGAGCTAAGGGTTCTATTTATTAGGCCACTCCTCACAATCTGGTAAAACTGGGGGTTAGGCAGGAAGTTAGGAGGAAAAGCTGACTGGGTTGGAACCAGGCAACACCTTGTGGCAGAGGGTGTTGTTGGGGAAGATTCAGAGGGGTCCCTGTAAGGGGTGGGATCCTGACAGAGGCCTAGCAACCAGAGAGAACGTTACGGGACCGCGCCTGCACGATATAGCGGCGGTACCCTAAGAAAGGACAAGAAGCGAGGTATATTGTGCTGAGTGAGAAACGAGATCAACGCAACAAGGGGAATACCAGTAGGAGTCGTGCTGTAAGACGAGGCAACATCCTATTGAGGCACATAACCGGTGGCCGGAACGCCGAGGAAGTATAGAGCTCCAAGCCAAACTTCAAACCTACGGCAGGACAGTCAGTTATAGGCGGGCTGTCTCACCCAATTGACCTAGGAAGACACAGGGGGGTAACAACAGGAGTGGGGCGACGCTAGAGTCCCGGAAGAGCTCCGAGCCTCCCCGTCATACGGGTGCATCCTAACCATAAGATCTGGGGGACGTGGAAGAACATCAGAATCGAGTTGTGAGGGAACACGAGAAACAGACACAACAGTTGTGAGGACTATCCCGTGGTGCTCAGCAGGGAAGGACTACAACACACAAGCGCTAGCAGGTAGGCACAGATTTTCACCTGCAAAGGGAACTCTGGAGGTGCCATCGGACCGACCAGGCTTGCGCAGCCCGGTTAACCGTATTCCGGATTGAGGATCCTGAAGCCTTCAGTAAAGAGACTGCAACCTGGTGTCCTCGTTATTTACTGCAACCTGCACCGCACCACTACAACATCATCACCATCCCGCACACCTATCATTGGGCGCCCCTCAGCAGGGTCACGGACCGGGTCTAGCCACCGTGACAACCCCAGAACAGAGACTCAGAGGCCCGGTACCGGGTACCCCTCGGCCCTGCGGCAGTGGGGGCGCTGCACTAACTTATTTGTTTGTTTTTTTTTCTTATTTTAACCCTTCATTTTTATTCTGTATTTTAGGTTTAGAATCAAATTTAATGTGTAGTGCTATTAAAAATGCTTAAAATCTGCATCAAATAAGAGGAAAGTGCTTAAAATGTGCAAGAAGATTTTCTTATTGTCATGTGGTGCAGACACCTGCAGTAAATAAAAAAAAAAAAAAAAAGAGAAAATTTAGCCAGTGTTGAAGTGTGTTTTGCGTTTTTTTTTGTTTTTTGAGTAGTCAGTGCCATGATGACCGCTAAGGCATGTAGCAGGCTATATTAGCAGCTGGAAAAATGTACTCCTAGTGGTGACAGACAGGCATAGGTAACAATTTCTATTATCTACCCTCACATCTTGGCATAAACAGGCTGAAGATGCTATAAAATACAACCCACATTGATCACTGCAATATCTGATTTTTTTTATTTTATTTATTTTTATTTTATTTATTTATTTTTTAATCCAGTAGGCTGTCTGCATTTGTGTAGCACCAGCTTATTCCTCAATGCTTCTCCATCAGGGAAAATACACAAAATCATAAAATACGGAAGCCTACAAATACCAACATATAATTCTCGAAAGCAGAGCGGGCGCTGCCTACAGGAGCTGACATTGCCTCTCGTGACTCAAGACCTGCAGAATAACTGTGTAAATGTCATGTCAGTCAGACAAGATCTTTCGCAGCTTTTATTGAGATGAGACTTTAGTTCTCAAATATGCAAAGTACTGTATACATCTTTATGTTCTTCTGCTTTTAGTAGCTGACCTGTGCATTTGGCACACCTTTACTTCTCAGGCTTTTCGCATTACCATACCTCAGGTATGAGTCTTAAAAAAAAAAAAAAAAAAAAAAAAAAGACACTGGCAAATGCCCTTTTTTTTTTTAAATTGTTTTGCTATCACTTGCATTAATGCAGTTCTGAATAGTAGGTTCTACTATTGTGTGTGTGTGTGTGTGTGTGTGTGTGGTGGTTTGTTCCCCCCAGGTAACTATGTATACCCCTTGACCTTTAAGCCAGGGCCGTAGTTGGGTTTTCTGCCTTAGTCCTATATCTAAATAGGGAGCCTTCCTCTAGCTAAGCATTCACATGTACACACATTGTGGAAACCTACAACTGGGATAGATGACACCTATTAACACCAATGGAATAAAAAGTATACGTCCATAAAAGAATCCTTGATATTCGGGCATCTATAGTGCTAACTAAAAAAAAAAAAAAAAAAAGTTTTTGTCCCCAAATGCCAACTTGAAGGGCCCCTATACACATTGAGATGGCTTATGGGTGAACAATGCTTGGCCAGGCATTCTGCAGATGCTCTCGAATCGGATGTGATACGCTGGTGTGACTCCGGCCTTAAAGTTCTCATGGGAAAGTCAAACATTCCGGGCTACAGTATGCAATTAAAGGAACCGGAGTCCTTTCTTTGGCTATAACCAGGAAAAAGAATGCTCTGTCTCTAGATTTCTCTTCCGTTTGATTAATTCCCTACACCGATATTTAATGTGAGTCATTGAAATCTGAGAAGTGTGGGGTTTTTTTGGGGTTTTTTTTTTTGTTTATTTTCCATCCCGTGTCCTAGCTGATAATCTGCTTGTGATTTTATGACACATGTATAGAAGTAGGCTTGTGACATCGAAAGCCTGAAAAAGCGTGTCGAGTCCTGTATAGCGTGATACAATCTGCTCCATGACTTGGTGTTCTGCATTCCTTCTCTCAAAGTATCACATTCTTTGCTTAAGTCAGCTCAATTGCAAGAAGGGAAACTTTTGTTTTGGGCAATAATATTTAGCCACTGGCCTGAATATGATGATGGCTGCATGTACTTTATTACAGTATATTAAAGAACCCTATGTGGCAGCACATCTAGTCCTCATGGGACATCTAGGACCCATTGTATTCTCCTGTAGGAACAATTCTTTCTAGCAAGATTACCTTTTCAATGTCATCCAGAAGAGAATGCATTGAGTGCCGCCACGTGAAATTAAAACAAACGAAAGTACAAGTATGCACACGTTATTGGCATTGGGCTATAGCATGGTACTTTATTTTAATTTTATTTTTTGTAGAAATGCATAAAAAAGCCTGTTCCAGGTCAACGGTCAATTCTGCAAATTTAGGGTCTCCATTGAAATTATTGGATAAAAATCATCTTCAAACAGGTGCGTCTCAGCTTCAGACACGGAAAGGATTTAAAAAAAAAAAAAAAATTGCAGCCTGTGAATGTTAAAATTCATCCACATTCCTGGTACTATAAAATGCTGCAGATTATGCACACAAATTTGACACCAAATATGCAATGTGTGAACCCAGCCTAAGGCATTTCCTTCCTGTAAAACTGAAGTTTAGAACACAAGCCACTGTTCTAACACATGATGCATATAAAGATTTAGGAGAATAAAGCTGTAAGTGTCAATACTGTAAATCGCATCATATATCCTTTTGGTACAGATACCGTAAGTGGTTTTGGAGCTGGACGCATATGTTCAGTCCCCAGCACTGTTTTTATTTATTTATTTTTTTATAGTTTCTATTGCATCCATAAAACTAAGAGGATGCTGTGTAATATCACCATTATTGAACCTTTTACATGAGTCTCGTAATTTCCTTAGTTAAGCTGGTTGGCTTATTGTTGGAGCTTCTAGAGATGAGATGATAATTTATATGGTGCATGAATAGCCACCTCGATCATAAACCAAGCACTTATTGCACCTTAAATTGCCACCATTCATGTAAAGAAAGTTATATGACACTTTAGTTATATAATTGATCTTGGCACAAAGTGGATTACTTTCTAATACTTTAAGCTTTTTTGTAAAGCGGAGTTGGCCCCACTGCAAGCATAATACTTAAATGGACCCTTAAAAACATGGCATGAAATCTGCAACTAACCTGTATCCTGATAATCTACGAACAGAGCTGGTCAAGGATTTCCAAGTCTACCCTGTAATTACATATTAGTCACACTAAATAGTTTTCTTTACGTGTTTATTGCTTCAATAAAAATATGTTTTTTAAAATACCTTGTTTGTGAAATAAAGGAATTTCAACACCTTCTACCACTCCCATTCTGAGTCGTCTACAGCATGAGCATAAGATGAGTTTAAAGCAACACAGTGGATGAGATGCATGTTCCACTGCAAATTTGGGCAGAAAAAATTATAGCAAAATTCATACCTCTACCATGGAGGCTTTCTGACACTATTTCTTAATCTTATTCCTAAGATTGTAAATTATCCTCCTATCCTTGGGGTAATTTGGTTGTAATTTACTGATTAATGGCAGTCCAATCGCTAGGATCTGGATCTCAAAAACTACCTGGAATGGAGTAGAGGTGCGTATGCTCGAACTCTGCTTCATTTATGGTCTGAGAGACTTCTGGACCATATAATTCTGCAGTCTTGTAGGCAATGAATGGAGCCGATGTTGAGCATGCACGCCGCCACTCCATTCAAGACTGGACTGTTCAGACCATGGTTCTCAGGTTCTAGTGCTCCATTCTCAAGATTAGTGGGGTTCCTAGAGGTCAGACCCCCCCAACATTCATTTAGCTGCTACCTTGAGAATAACCTCCAAGTTAGAAGGCCACCACAGCATCTTCCTTAGTGTTCTGTGTGGTTTTGGTACTCGGTCCTACTGATACTCTCTTCCGACATGTTTTCAACTACAAGTTCAGAGAGAATTTATTGCAGACTCTAGAATGTTTAGTTATTTAATCATAGTATGGCCCCCATCTTTATCATTCTGCTATGGGTTTATTGGCAAAAAGAAAATGTAGACTTGTAATGACATGGTTAAATGTAATTAAAAGTGAAGAAGCATAAGAGACTGTACGTAGCCCAGAGTCAACTTCACGGATGAGCCAAAGGCATGTGGGTTCGGCATTGAGTGGGGAAAAAAAACAGGAGATACTTTTATGACACCTCTTGATTCTCCATTTACAGAACACCCAGGTGTAAAATCTAAACATTGACTGTAGCTAAGCCGTCGTTAGGACAAGGAAGACATATTAAATTGAAACTTTTCATGGGTCATTGGCTGTGATCTAGGCCCTGCGTCAATAAAAGTGGTTTCAAAGTCCACGTTTGCTAATTGCTTCATCTTTATGAGATTTGACCTCCATAATCCTCCATATGGAATGAAGTTTAAGTGGATCGCATCATGTACAAACAGACATGTGGTCTTTACTGATACCACTATATGACAGGGGGATAACTATGGGTAAGAGGCAATTGGAGCGTTTAAAAAATTACTGGGTGTCAGTTGGGTGGGACAGGGTGCAGCAGACACATGGTAAGAGCGGCACTCTGAACTTTTGCAATTGCAACTGGAAGTAAAAGACAACAATAAAAAATATATATTTTACCATAACTGATCGGTGTAACCACTAGTCTGTAACTTTTATCTGGGTGTTTTGTTTGGTAGTAAGGGATGTACAATAAAAAAAAAAATATTTTATGCACCATGTTAGTCAGGAAACTCTGTACTTTTATGCCAAAAAAGTGTTCTAGGAGGGATACTATTACTATTTATTATTATTATTATATTATATATATATTTTTTTTGTCTATCTTGCCTGATGAACAAGTCTCTTTGCTTCAAAAGCTGACCAGAGGTATTCAAAACAAAACTATGGAACAAATATATGTAAATGGATGCAAAATGGCAAAACCAAATGTGAATCCATCTTTGCACCATTTGTATCCAGCCTAATTATTCCATGTCGGTGAGGCTGCCATCACACTAGCAGTATTTGGTCAGTATTTTACCTCAGTATTTGTAAGCCAAAACCAGGAGTGGGTGATAAATGCAGAAGTGGTGTATATGTTTCCATTATACTTTTCCTCTAATTGTTCCACTCCTGGTTTTGGCTTACAAATACTGATGTAAAATACTGATCAAATACTGCTAGTGTGACGGCAGCCTAAGAGTTTGAAAGGCTAATTTGAAGTCAAAACGGGACTCCAACATTGAGGGTATGTGCACACGTCAGGATTTTGTCAGGATTTTTCATCAGGATTTGTAGCCAAAACCAGGAGTGGAACAATTAGAGGAAAAATATAATAGAAACATATGCACCACTTCTGCATTTATCACCCACTCCTGGTTTTGGCTACAAAACCTGATGAAAAAGCCTGACAAAATCCTGACGTGTGCACATACCCTGAAGGGTCTTTTTTTTTTTTTTACAGCAGATATGAGTAATGCTTAACAGCTGATACATGCTGCCCAATCACGCAGAGAGATCTGTGGAAAATGTCATGGGGTAAGCAAACAGTTTCCAAACTTGATTGTCCTAAGCCAGGCTTTTATGGCATGTCCAAAGTATGTCATACGTGTCTAATAGATGGGAAAATATATAATAGGTTAGGCTTTCTTTCACTAATCTGCTGGCATTAATCATAATTGAGGTAAAGCAATAGATGGGATTAGATGGCCATTTACTCTTGGTATTCATCTCTGATTCATATTCTCCACTGGATAAAGATTACAAATATCAAACTTTGACCAGTGTGTTTTACTGTGGTAAACAATCCCGTCTCAGAAAGTTGATATGGACTGAACACTTTCCAAGTGTAATCAGACTAGAAACTTGAGCTAGGAAGTCAATGCAACCACAACTTGGTCTATATCGATTCTCCCTTTCCCAGAAGAAATATCTTGCCCAGCCTCTTGCATACTGTATGAAACAGGCTTTACTGGGCAAATTCATTGGTATGCGAATGTTATCAGCAACAAAAACATTGATTTTTTTTTTTTTTTTTCTTTGACCTCACTTTTTGCCTGCTAACTTTCCAGATTCCTCCCTGCTCCCAAATATCGTACACTTGACCACCCTCATGTCTGACTGCTATTAACAAGTAGATGTTTAAAAGAAACACCTTTTGGTTAGATCTGCGTTTCCCAAACTTGCAGTCCTCCTCAGCCTCCAACACATCGTGTTTTCAGGAATTCCTTAGTATTGCACAGGTAAGAGAACCTGTGGCAAGTTCTGATACTTTTGATAATTCCATCACCTGTTCAATACCAAAGAAATCCTGAAAACTTTATCTATTTGTAGGCCGTGAGGACTGGAGTTTTGGAAATGCTGGGTTAGATTGTGTTGTTTGACAAGCCCACTAAACGGGAAGGCCGATCCTTATCTCGGTTTTGCTGTCCCTTGAACATTCTGTACGGCGGACATTGCTGTGTCCCTACATCGTGTAAGTTCCTCACACAGGAATTTTTTATTTTTTTTCTCCATTGACCGATTCGGCCATGCTTCGCTTTCACTCTTAATTCAGATGTCGCTCGCTCGTTCAAGTTCTTGGGTACGTGGAAAACATCGGACTGCACTGAAATGACATCCGGGAGCAATCTGATTTCTACTAACTTGCAGAATGGAGAAGATGTAGAAATTTTGTTCTCAATACTTCCCTCAGTGTGCTCCGAGAAAATCTGAGCACATTATGATCACACTCTGAGCAAACTCGCATCAGAGTGTGATTAGCATGATTGGCTCCATTCTCTTGATCGAGCTCTTAAACCATTTTAGCACCTAGCACTCAAACAGAAAACTCCTCCTCTATCTTTTCAGACAACCATAGGCATGTATATGCGTATACAACCACATAATCACTACTTGTTAGGGCAGACTTGCAATATTTTTGCATAAGGGACAACCTCATACCAGAAAGAACACTAATTAGGCTGGTTACAAATTAAAGCTTTATAATCCGGCTAATTTGAATTCATGCTCTTCCTAAACTGTGTCTTTTGGTGTGGGTAGGGTCTGGTTTACACTACGTTTCTGCCTTATGTTTGTAGTTCCTTTGGGGTCTCTGTCTGAAGACCAATAACAAATGTAAAAAAAACAAAGGGTACTTGGCTGGCTTTTTTTTTTTTTTTTTTTTAATCGTCAAAAAGCAGATCAGCTCTGTCCCCTATTACTTTGAGGCCTGTTGGCATAGAGCGAAGGAGTCACTATAGTTATGGACTATTTAGCTTGGGTACACCTTGTTGCGGTGGGGTGACTATTACACTTTTCTTGACTTTAAAAAAAAATAAATAGAAGTCCACTAAGTAGCCTATGACTTTTACATTTTCTTTATTTACTTAATGCAGTGTGCCTATGAATGTTTCTAAAAACATCTGGATAAGCAAAGTTGTCAATGACAAAATCTATAAATAAAAATGTAAAAAATTAAATGGTATATAACTTGGCGAATAAGGCAGAAATGTGAAAACCTAAAACAAAGGCGCGCCTGTTAGTGTAATATGCAGGTGTAAGGCTACTTTCACATTTCCGTCTTTTGCAGACCGTCACAAAGCGTCATTCTGTGGAGGAAAAAAAAAAAAAACGTATCCTGCAAAGTTGCCCGCAGGATGCGTTTTTTTTTTTTTTCCACATAGACTTGTATTACCGACGTATGGACACACGTTCCATACGTTGTGCACTGGATGCGTCGGTATTTGGCTGGCCATCAAATCGAAAAACGTTTTTTGGTACGTTGTGTCCTGCTTTTTTTTACTGCGCATGCCCAGCCGGAACTTCACCCCCTCCTCCCTGGGACTTTACAATGGGCAGCGGACGCATTGAAACGCTGCATCACATCACTCACAAATTCACAAACTTCCACTGGTACGTCACGCCGATGCTTGGCGACGGCCGAGTACTGACTGAAATGTGAAAGAAGCCTAACTTATAATACTCTGCTTGAACCCATCATATGATCCTGACCTTAGCAGGATTACCATGTGTTACAAGAGTGAGCATTGCTGAAAACCGTCACATATTGTCTAAGCCCTCCTGTCGTCCAAAGGTGTGTTGGGCGAGGGGGGGGGGGGGGGATTGTGCAGATTTTACCATGGTCTTCATTGAACTGTTCTAAAATATGTGCCTTAATAATTAACTAAATAAGAACTGTACTTTCAATAAACTTTACTTAAATCAATCGTATAAGCGAATATTAAAACTCTGATGTATCATATCAGAAAACCCTGCTTTTTTCTCCATCCCAAGTCCAGAAATCCCCAATCTCTTAGATAATCGGATCCACAGCATTTTGCAGGTTACACAGTGTATAATCTATGGGGTGAGGAGCAGAGTGAGGAAACAAGCAAAGGGAGATGGCTGGATTCCCATCTACACAGCTCAAGATTGCTGTATAACTTACTTCAGGTTACTGATGCTTATCTTTGCTTTCTAACCAAGAAATGGTTTGCAAAAATCATAAGGAAGTGTCTTTTTGATCCGACTCGCTGATCAAAATTACTTATACTAGCCTATGGGTCCATGAAAATTGCTGTCAGCGCATGGATGGCATTTGTGTACAGTCCGTGTTCTGTCAGCGATTAACACTGCAAAAAAATAGAAGCTGATTTTGCAGTTTTATTCATAAATGAAAATTGGATCCAAAACGCTGATTTAAAAAAAAAAATTCAGTGTTTACAGACATGAAATATCACAGAGATCTCAATAAGGCCCAAAGCTACATAAGTCACTGACTTTGCAAATGCTTTTCTGTACAGATTCTAAAATGCATAATGTTCGGTTGCAAAGCTAAATTCAGAATGTAGTGTAGGTGCGGTGTAAGCACATGTCCCTCTGACGTCGAGTCTGACAGCGCTGTGTACACAAACCACTAGGAATTTGGTATGTAGAGGCGGAAATGCCAGAATATAAATTAAAAAAGAAAAAAATACAAAGAAAAGTCAAAATGGCTGCTTTAAGCAGATCTGTCAGCAGGTTTCCCACTACAAACTACATACAGGTATATTATTACCGTAATTAAATACTGTAGCTCTTAGACTTGATACTGGTGTGTTCCCTTTAGAAATACGTGTCAGAGTGGATAGATGATCCTAAAAAGAGGAGCATTTTATGGGCTCAACCATAGAGGGACTCATGAAATGTACATTTTAATGAGACTGGATACTTACTTTCTTTTTGTGTACAGCCATTTTTGATGTGGATTTTTAAGGAACTTTATCAGGTTACGAGATCTAATTCATGTTTCATACAATTTGTACTGAGAAATCTTGTGACCAATCCACTTTAAGATTTGGTCTGTAAAGGATCCAGACAAGCTGGTTATCCTTTTTAAGAGGAATCTGTCACCGCCCGGGACGTTTTTAGCCTTTTAATATGGGCATACAGGTGATAGAATGGTTAAAATAGTCCTACCTGTATGCCTCATAGGTTCGGTCAGTTAAGAAATTGTCGTTTTTTGTTTTTTTCTTTTATGCTAATTATTTCTATGGGCAATGGCTTCATCGTTCTTCTGCAATGGCACCTGCAAGTCTCTGCTACTGTGCACTGACTCGCCCACACAAAAGAATGCATAATCCATTGCTCATAGAAGGGCAAGTAAGGTACATATAATCGAGCTATTGCAGGGCACAGGCACCACCAGTACACAGGGCAGTGTGAGTAGTATGCAAACAAAGACCGTAGGCAGAGTTTTCTTCCAGGCACCGCACGCCCCCAGAGCCTGGAAGAAATCATTACTCAACAACAAGACCAAAGATATGGGCATACAGGTAGAAAGGACTAATGTAACCAATCACCTGTATTCCCATATTAATAGGTGAAAAACATCCCAGGGGATGACAGATTCCCTTTTAAGTAGCAGAGAGGGACTCTTTCCTTTTCCACTTTTTTTAAATAAAAATATTGCTTTTTTTTTTTACCTTTTTACAGGCACAAAGGACACCATTGCCATCATGATCGGATTCCTAAAAGGGATGGAGATTGTAGAACTTGTACGGGATCATATCCAGGTGACCATGATTATTGAAGTTGGGAAGAAACATGGATCCTGGATGAACCATTATTCCATATTCTTTGTCTCTGTCTCTTTCTTTGTGGTGACAGCCGCCACAGTGGGCTACTTTATCTTCTACTCGGCTCGCAGGTGGAGGCACACAAGGGCTCAGAACCAGAAAATGGTAAGAAAACACTTGGAATAATACTTGTAGTAATTCCATGGTTTGCTAGTATTAAGTCTATCATCTCTATGGTATCACATCTGTGTAGGTTGTCAGTCTCCACATGGAAAATGAGAAAAGATAGAACTGCTGTCAGATTTTATGCACTTGGTCATATACATGTAGATGATATTTTATGGTAAATGTTTGATGTATATGTATGTGTGATGTGTGGCGGTTGTTGTTTTTTATTTTGAGCTCTTGTACATCGTAACAAAAAAAAATTCTAATGCTGAGATTACAAATGTCGCTCTGCAGTTACGACCCATTTCCAAGTGGGCAATTCCATACAAGGCTGTATAGACTTGAATATGATAATGGTTTGAGATGCCTTATTTTTCCTATAAACTTTGATCAGGATTATTTTGGATCTTTAAAATTCAGTCCTGCTGTTAAGGCCCGATATACATGAGATGGCTGTTGGATAAATGTTGCTTCGGTTGCTCGTTCAGCCGGCAGCCGACTCTCCCGTACACAGGGGCACTCATTCAGCCGAGCGCTCCAGTGTTCTCTACGAGAGTGACACCAGATGACAAATCGACTGGCGGCTCATCTGCAGGAGAACAATACGATCATCAGTCCAAAATGACACTTGCCCGATCAACCTCTCCACCAGCACTCCGCACATTAGACGGTTGGACAAACCCATCGATATTGGCAGGTTCAGCCAACATTAGTCTGTGTAGGGGGGGGCCTTTGCACTGTCCAAATTTCTCTATCCGTCCCAATTCTCATCTTTGTCATTTGACATACACATTAGATACAGGCCTAATTATATGGCTAGAACTTAACCAGTAATGTGTACGGAGGCTTTTAGAATCATCAGCTCTCTGGGAGTTTGTGCCTACAAGCCATAGGTTGGCTGCACACTGGACATCTGTATTAAAAATGTAAAGGAGTGCTCTCCATCTGAATGATGCAAGTCTCACTTATCGGTGACCCGCATCCATCTCGGGAATGGGGCACATCACTATGAGTGGGGCTCTCTCCAATCACTCCTAGTGGACTTCTGAAGCTGGCCAATTGTTGAAACTCCTTTTGAAGACCTACATCAATTTGATATCCTGTGGACATGCTATCAATTTTTTAATGGATTTAGTGTCTTGTAGAAGGATTAATGACAAGTCAAACGTTTTATCAGCTAAATTATATATCGCTATTAAGTTCCTATGTGATCGGTTTACTCTCAACGGTATCCACAAACAAGTCTAAAGGGGTTTTGTTCCAATTTTCTACAGCCCATGGTCTTACAAATGGTGAAAATAATAATTTCAGCAATATTCACCACCTGCTCCTGGTGATTTGTTGACTGGCTGACTACAGCGGTGTAGTGTGCAGCGTATAAGCAGCACTGGACCTGGGAGGGTCAGTGTTATTGTCAACATCCACAGACCAATGGGTTGATGAAAAGAGAACGACTCTTTTAATACAAAAGTTGAGCATGTGGACTTATTATATATTGCTCATGGCAGTGGTTATTCTAAGTAACCTAACAGGAGTGGGTACTAAACTCCGTACCAGGAAAACCTGACAAATACATCAGGGAACACAGAGTTCAGGAGAACAATTCTTCTACCCTTCCCCTATAATTACTTAATTACAATAGGACAATGAACAATTCAGCTTTTGATAGTCTCGTTATTAAATTGTTCTTGCGGTGTAACAGATCTGGTCTCTTCCCGATACGGTAATCCTGGTTCCTTGAAAGCCAACCTGGTTACACTTCTCTGTAGGGCACATTCTGCTTTTAACCACAGAAACAATTCCAATATTTTTGCTTTTTGTTCTTGTAGAAGTTCTTGAATGATCTTGCATGCCTAGATTGACAAATCTAATTGTTGGCTATTAAGTGAAACCCTACCCCAGCCTGATTAACTCCTAAAATGAATATTTAGGTCTTCATCACATGAGCCTAGTATACGGCCAAGTGCTGTCCAAGTGAGCATTGGATACCACACAGATGGCAAACTGACCAATGTTATAGAACAGGGCGGTTCAGATGAGGGTTTTTTTTCACATTGACCCTCTGGCTGTGTGGGGGAGGAAAAAAAAGCGCATTAGATTTTTCTATTTTGGACGAGCCTTGCCTATAAAAGTCTATAGGTGCACAAAAAACGAATCCTGTATAGATTATCTGCATAGCAGCCATTTTTTTTTACAACATTGCAATTTAACATAAAAAACTACATTTGGTACTGTAAAGTTTTTTTTGTTTTTTTCTTTGTTTTAACTGATTCATAAAATGATGTAATAAAAATTAAAACACACGGATGGTGTACTGATAAATCATCTGTATGACGCCTGGGCTAAACGGTTTGTCCGTCAGTTCTACTTTCAGGACTATTGTATCAATGACTCAGAGGGAGTGTTGCAGTTTCTATTTGTTTATTGTCCTTGATCTGAAACAACGTGACTTTGTGAGTTGAATTCCCAGGCGTACAAATGTGGACACAGAACGTGATGATAAAATGGCAATAAACTAATAGCTGTTTTAGCATAAAGATAGAGATTGTTTGTCTTAACAATTTACAGCAGTAAGGAAATTATTGTGGGATTTTATTTATTTATTTTTTTAATTGATCTCCTCTACATAAATGGACGTTTTCAGTAAATCCGATTCCTTTTGGCCTTCCTTCTTTGTCAACAACCTAAAAAAAAAAATCAAACTACAATTCTGTGAAACTGGATACAAAAAAGGCTTCAATCCACTCCTGGACTTGAGGGCTCAATCACTTACACCTTTCAGGATATGAAATGCTTTCTTTTGACAATTTTAAAAAGGTGTGTATGTTGTAGTGCAGCGGTAGCACACTTTTATGCAGTGATGAGGCAGTGACCCAGCAAAGTTCCAAACAAGTCTCTTTAATGAGTTTACTTCCCAGCATTAATGTCCAAATCATACAAACACAGCACACTATATCCTCCGGATCGCAGCCAGGAAACATATCCTCTGGATTACAGTCAGTAAACACACCAATCCTCCTCTTGAAAGCAATTGCCATGGACAACTGCACCATCATGTCAATGTTCTACTCACAGCATTACACAGTACACGATATCCTCCGGATTGCAGTCGGAAACCAAATCCTCCAGTTTAGTCACTAAACACGCCAGTCCTCCTTTGGGCACAGGACAGTCTACCTACCTCCGATTCACTGAAGGCACAAGACAGTCCACTTCCAAGACCAGTTACCATGGGCGACTGCACCACTGTGTATGCTGTGGATGCCAGGGGTGGGGTCTCGGCTCCCCTGGCTGTTTGGCTCCGCTGATCTGTGTTGCCTCACACAGTGTGGAGCTCTGCAGAGCTGACTGCTCTGTACTCCTCCACACACACTATGGCCCTGACACACCTAAACCCTATACTGCCGGGTTTTTAACTAGCAATCTCTGGCCTTCAGCCACATGGAAAACCCAGGTCAGGAATGAAACTGACTGCACAACTACCCTCCCGCTGTCTGTTTCCAAACACAAAAGCTCAAAGCAGGTTTTCCCTAAATCTGCCTTGGACAACCAGCATGTCCAAGACCTAAACTCACTTTAGTCTGTATTGCAACCACAGCTATGCCTGTGACTGCAATGACCTCTCATGACCTCAATATGCCTCCATGCGCATCCTGGGGGGAACATACAGTGACCTCTACAGGTAACACCAGTCACTGCCTGTATGTGTGAGAATATGTATGTGTATGTATATAATATATACTAGATGGTGGCCCAATTTTTAACGCATCGGGTATTCTAGTATATGCATGTCCACATAGTATATTGCCCAGCCACGTAGTATAATACTCCATGCAGTTATGGCCCCATAGATGTCCCATATAATGCTCCATGCAGTTATGGCCCCATAGATGCCCCATATAATGCTCCATGCAGTTATGGCCCCATAGATGCCCCATATAATGCTCCATGCAGTTATGGCCCCATAGATGCCCCATATAATGCTCCATGCAGTTATGGCCCCATAGATGTTCCATATAATGCTCCATGCAGTTCTTTATGGCCCCATAGACGCTCCATACAGCATTGTGCCACATGTAATGCTGCTGCTGCAATAAAAAAATAAAATCACATACTCTCCTCTCGTCGCTGCTCCTCAGTGTCCCGTCTCTCCGCACTGACTGTTCAGGCAGAGGGCGGCGCGCACACTAATACGTCATCGCGCCCTCTGACTGGCACAGTCACTGCAAGAGGACGGGAAGACGGAGCGGCGCCCGGCAGATGGAACGCGGACAGGTGAATATGAAATACTCACCTGCTCCTGGCGCGGTCCCTGCCTGTCCCATGGTACCGCAGCTTCTTCCTGTAATGAGCGGTCACTGGTACCGCTCATTACAGTAATTAATATGCGGCTCCACCCCTATGGGAGTGGAATCCATATTCATTACTTTAATGAGCGGTACCACATGACCGCTGAATAGAGGAAGAGCTGCAGCCATGGGACAAGCTGGGACAGCGTTAGGAGCGCCGGGAGCAGGACAGTCCTCTCACCCCCCTAGTAGTATGCGACAGTCCTCTCTCCCCCCCCCCCCCCCCCTCACCCGCCGACCATGACTTGAGTATAAGCCGAGAGGGGCACTTTCAGCCCAAAAATTTGGGCTGAAAATCTCGGCTTATACTCGAGTATATACAGTAGTTGGGGACACACAGGGTTAATAGCAGCGGTAACTGAGTGCGTTACACCGCGGCCCGTTACCGCTGCCATTAACCCTGTGTGAGCGGTGACTGGAGGGGATTATGGAGCGGGCGCCGGGCACTGACTGCAGGGGAGTAGGGGAGTGACTAATCGGACTGTGCCCGTCGCTGATTGGTCACGGCAGCCATGACAGGCAGCTGCCGAGACCAATCAGCGACGCGGATTTCCGTGACGGAATTTGAGGACAGAAAGACGGAAGTACCCTTTAGGCAAATATATATTTATATATATTTATTCGCAGTATAAATACCATGAATGGCAAGAAGAACTAATCAGTTTTTGAACAAATCAAGCCAGACATTTTGTGATGAGCGAATGTTCTCGGGTAAGGTGTTATCCGAGCATGGTCGGGTGCTAACAGTTTCTTTGGCATACTGGAATAATGTTTGAGTCCCAGCGACTGCATGATTCATGGCTGTTCAACAGCTGCAACAAATGCAGGGATTGCGTAACAAGCAGACAATTCAGCACTGATCTCCCTTTTGTGAAGTGCTTTCCACTTGTTGGTCCTGCCATCAGCACATCGTACACACTTAGAGCTCCTATTCTCATTTTGTCTGCCGGTGGAGGATATGGTTGCCAAATTAAGCTGTCCAGAAAAAATAGTCACGGACAGACAATATTTTTTTACGGACATATTAGAAAACCATAATAAATCATAAGTGATACGTGTCTACAGCCTATGATTTTAATATGATGATTTTAGAAGCATTCAGTGTTAACTTACAATCAAAGTAATCTGTATGTCGCTTTAGCTTTAAAAAAAAAAAAAGAGACACACTTTTAATTTTTTGACTATTCTGAAATTTTTGGACTGTTGGCAACCCTGATAGAGGGACATGGGACCAGTACTGTCCATCACCCTCCTCCAATTGAAAAATGCTGCACATGTGAAAGCTGGCTTGCAATTGGAGGAGACATGACGGCCTGGTCTGGTCACATGCTCCTCCAACAGCAGCCATATTGAGAACAAGACCACTGTGCCGTCTGTGAGAAAGCCGGCACTAACCAGTGCAAGAGGAGAACTTGTAATATCTATACATTAGTAAGTGGCTTAAATCATGTCCCCAAATAGGTTAAAATAAAGGTGAACATCCCCCTTTAAAACATTTTTGGCCAAGTGATTCCTAGGAGAGTAAAGAGGGAATCTACAGTTCCTCTATGAATTCATGTTGGTTTTTGTTTCAGGATTTTTTTTTAAAGGGGTTGTCCAAACTGAGATTCCCTGGTACTCTTGGTGTGAGCAGTCAGGGGTGGTCTTGTGACCCCCCCCATGTCTATGATTGGCATGTTTGCGGTTATGTGACCACTAAAAACGTTCCGATTCTCTCAATGGAAGTGAATTGAGAGAAGTCAGATTTGTGTAGTCGGCGTGGGACCACCAGCCGCTCACACCGGGGAATCCTGACCGCAGGCGCATCACACGCTGCTACCAGTCTGCAGTCAAATATAATGAAGCCACTACAGACTTCTGTCCCAAACTGGGATAACTCATTTAATCTATAGATAGATATTGATATTTTACATGGGATTATTTGGAAAACCCATTAAAGGCCGGTGTGATTTTTATTTTTCTTGGAGATATTTCTCGGAGTAGCGTGACCGATTCTACTTTGAGATCATGACTTGGTCATTTATAGGTGAGGATACTTTATAACGATTCTTCCTGATGGAGCAACGTGACCTCAGATCATCACTTGTATTAATTACTCATGTAAATTGACTACTTTATAATACAATAAATATTTATAAAGTTCTATTTAAATGACATCTTATATTTTATTTTGAGACCTGGCAGACTATGGGAGCCAGCGCAGATTGAGACAGTTGAAACTAGAATTCTTACTTCGTACCATACTGCTTTGATCTGGATACCTATAGTCGGGCCTCTAGGAGGAATGGTGTCCACCCAGAAATGTATACACCTGAGAAACCAGTCCGTCCTGACGATGGCACCTAATATTAGATACATTAGTAGAATTGGACAGTTGATATGTTTGATGTATTTGTCTCCCGTCACAACACCCATATACTGCGTTAGTGAATGCAGGTACAACCGTTGTGATGTAGGTGCTGAACTCAAAAAAAGGGGAAAACCAGACTAACTTCTTTACTCTGTCCTGTGGTTCTCCGTTTCCTCATACTCTGTACTTTCACCCTTGTACAGCAGAATGCTAATAAAGATAATTCTAATCTCGTATTGTGCAATCTACTCTATACCAGAAGAGGAATAGAAAAGTTTGTACAAACACCCCACTAACCGGGAAGAAGTACTACAAGTCCAATAGAATAAAGAGGTGACAAAAATAGAATATTGCCAAGGAAGAACCATACTATATGGCAACTTTCCTTGTAGGTGCCACAGTTTTAGGTATTCAAGTGGGCGCCATTGATGGCCTGGAGCAGACCAAGCTCGAGACTACCACAATCTTAATAATATTGTCTATACCCTTGGCACGAGACCGTTTCTTAGAATAATTTTATGTACCTATATTTGAGTATTTTATGATGCTACTTAGGCAATATTTGGCATTGCTACTTTGTAAACTATATATTTTTGCAATTTATCAAGGTGGCAACACCGTACCGTTTGTAAATTGACCAACTACATGGAGGAATTATTTTGCAAATGTGTAGCGCCCCCACTGCCGCAGGGCCGAGGGGTACCCGGTACCGGGCCTCTGAGTCTCTGCTCTGGGGTTGTCACGGTGGCTAGGCCCCGGTCCGTGACCCTGCCGTGGGGCGCACAGTGAATAGGTAGGTAGATGGTGGTGACGGTAATGGTGCAGTTGTGGGGTGCAGGTCGCGGTAAATAACGAGGACACCAGGTTGCAGTCTCTTTACCTCTTTACTGAAGATCTCTGGGTCCTCAGTCCGGAATACGGTTCACCAGGCTGCGCAAGTCCGGCCGGTCCAATGGCACCTCCAGAGTTCTCTTCACAGGTGGAAATCTGCACCTTCCCCCTAGCGCTAGGTGTTGTGGTCCTTCCCTGCTGTGCTTACGGAAAGTACCCCACAACTGTTGTGTCTGTTTCTTAAGTTCCCTCACAACTCGATTAGATGATGTTCTGCTAATCCTCCGTCCCTCCCTGATGTTCTGGTTGGGACGGCACCCGTTTGACGGGTAGGCTCGGAGCTCTTCCGGGACCCTAGAGTCGCCCCTCTCCACAAGTTGCCCCCCAAGACTGCATAGGTGATTTGAGTTAGACAGCCCGCCTTAGACTGACTGTCCTGCCGCTGTTTAGAGTATTGCTTGAAGCTGGATATTATAATACTCCCTCGGCGTTCCGGCCACCGGTTATGCGCCTCAGTAGGATGTTGCTTTGGTCTTACAGCACGACTCCTACTGGTATTCTCCTATTGCTATGATCTCGTTTCTCACTCAGCACAATCTATCTCGCTTCTGATCCTTTCTTGGGCACCGCCGCTATCCTGAGCAGGCACGGTCCCGTTACGTTCGTTCAAGTTGCCAAGCCTCTGTCAGGATCCCACCCCTGACAGAGACCCTACTGTATCTTCCCCCACAACACCCTCTGCCACAAGGTGTTGCCTGGTTCCAACCCAGTCAGCTTCTGATCTAACTTCCTGCCTGACCCCCAGTTTACCCACTATGGTGGGGAGTGGCCTAGTGAATAGAACCCTTAGCTCCCCCCGGAGGCCCGGCTGTGAAATGTATTGGTGTCTGTGATACCTGGTCAGATGAACTCCTTCAGTGCCATCAGACGTACCATAGCTCCCCTTAGTGGCGGAGCCACAGTACTGCAACGACCAGGACTCTGGGGCGCTGCAAATGTATGGCCCAATTAAATGGGCTTCTTCGTTTGGCACCTACATGGTACTGCTCAGGATACTGTGTTGTTTTTGTTTGTTTGTTTTCGTCCATGTGCCTATTTTTTACTAAACAGGAAGTATGTTCACATATCTCACATGTGAAGAAAAAATTGAGAAATTCCCAGCTTTTTCTACCCATGAGATACAACACTGGAATGTTGTGTGCTTTTTTTTTTTTTTTCTTTATTCCCTTTTAACACATAGATGCATGTTCCAGCCATGAAAACTCTGAACACTTGCAACGACACAGAAATTTGTATGAGGTCTTGTGCAATAATCAACTGAGAAAGGAAAGTTTACCTGGCCAGTCTGTTCCTTCATTATTTCGAAATCCTCATTTGAATTCATATGCAATTGAGGCTGAGGATCTATAGTAGACCTGAAGCCTCTGCCACTCCAGCTCTATTCCCCTGCTTTGTGCTGCCGCCTCCTGCTTGACTGACTGGATCATTTGCCTGAAGTCACAGAGCATAGGAGCCATTAGTCAAGCGGGTGGAGGCTGCCATAGATGGGGAATAGAGCTGGAGTGAGCCTTCAGAGTTACCATAGTCCTTCAGCCTCATTTGCATATCAATTCAAACACTGATTTCTCAGTAATGGAGGAACAGACTGGCCATGTAAAGGTATTGCTGGACTTTACATGAGCTACATGTGCATATAAATAACCTTGGGGAAGATGAAATCACGCTGACAGATTCCATTTTGAACATTAGTTACCACGTTTCAGTTTCTTTATATACATATATTTTATTTGCCAGTAATTTGTGCGCAGTGTTTGTACTGATAAGTCCTTGGTAAATGTCGATAATTTACCCATATCTATGAAGCAATATTGAATGTGTCGCCCGGAGACGGCTCTGTCTACAAGTACTGCTTACCCCCTCCTGTGTGAGGAACAAACCCGCTATCTGTCTGCCTTTGTTGGGTAGCTGGCCAGCTGATACGGTCATGCACCTGCACAGCTGATTGATTTGTAAAGTGAGTGACTGGCACAGCTATCTCTGCATGCTCTTCTGCGCTGGTGGAATTTGACCATTTGTACAGATCCATATATACACCTGGTTTGCACAGCTAAATATACATATGTCTAAGTGCATTGTTTGGTTTAATTTTGGTCCTTTTTAAAAATTTATTTATTTTTTTTTTTTATTACTATTTAGTTTTCTTCTACATCCACTATTTTTAGTGCTTGCTGATGCCTAATGTGACCATACAATTTGAATGTCAGGCTAGGAACTATGGGTGCTTACTTGATCCCTCGAACTAGTGGGAGCCCTACTCTATTCACCTTCCGGGGTAATCCTGGGGACAGGGAGACACTGGGGTCTCTTACCTTGCTATGCTCCTATCTTAGCCCTTATCTGCCCCCCCCCCCCCCCCACCCAGGTAGGTGGGAAGCCAAAGTGTATATTATTACACTAACCAGACAGACAAAAGAAGACAAGGATAAAGGAAAACTATTCAGAAAACAGAGTGGAACACATGGGAGGCATAGCTAGGGAGAAACCAAATGGGTGAGGATAAGCACACAAACCAACTTCACGCAGCAATCTCCAGAACTCCTCTCCAAACGTCAACCCCAAACCAGGCAGAATGAACGATCACTGGCAAGGTCCAAAGTAAGGAGGAGGGTTCTTATACCTGCTGAGAGCAACAAACTCAGCACAGCCAATACTACCCAAAACAGAGCGCTCCAGGAATCCAACTAAGCAGCTTAACTTATGCAGTGCCAGAACTGCTAATAGAACGGTGAAGGCTGTTTTAAGTACCGCAGGTGTCTTTATTAGAGTTGAGCGACTTTTACTTTTTTTTCGGATCAAGTCGGGTTTCGAGAAACCCGACTTTGCCAAAATCGGTGAAATCAGCCGATTATTACGAAAAGTCGGGGGCCGACTGAAACACGAAACCCAATGCAAGTGCAGCGCCCCAGAGTCCTGGTCGTTGCAGTACTGTGGCTCCGCCACTACGGGGAGCTATGGTGCGTCCGATTGCACTGAAGGAGTTCATCTGATCAGGTATCACAGACACCAATACATTTCACAGCCGGGCCTCCGGGGGGAGCTAAGGGTGCTATTCATTAGGCCACTCCCCACCATAGTGGGTAAACTGGGGGTCAGGCAGGAAGTTAGATCAGAAAGCTGACTGGGTTGGAACCAGGCAACACCTTGTGGCAGAGGGTGTTGTAGGGGAAGATACAGTAGGGTCTCTGTCAGGGGTGGGATCCTGACAGAGGTTTGGCAACGAGAACGAACGTAACGGGACCGTGCCTGCTCCGGGTAGCGGCGGTGCCCAAGAAAGGATTAGAAGAGAGAGAGATTGTGCTGAGTGAGAAACGGGATCACGCAAAGGAGAAATACCAGTAGGAGTCGTGCTGTAAGATCGAAGCAACATCCTACTGAGGCGCACTACAGGTGGCCGGAACGCCGAGGGAGTAGAATAACATTCAGCTTCAAGCAATACTCCAAACAGCGGCAGGACAGTCAGTCTCAGGCGGGCTGTCTAACTCAAATCACCTATGAAGTCTTGGGAGGCAATTGTGGGAGAAGGGCGTCTCTAGGGTCCCGGAAGAACTCCAGGCCTACCCGTCAAACGGGTGCCGTTCCTACCCGAACCTCAGGGAGGGACGGAGGATTAGCAGAACATCATCTAGTCGAGTTGTGAGGGAACTTAAGAAACAGACACAACAGTTGTGGGGTACTTTCCGTAAGCGCAGCAGGGAAGGACTACAACACATAGCGCTAGGGGGAAGGCACAGATTTCCTCCTGTGAAGAGAACTCTGGAAGTGTCATTGGACCGGCCGGACTTGCGCAGCCTGGTGAACCGTATTCTGGACTGAGGACTCAGATCTTCAGTAAAGAGGTTAAAGAGACTGCAACCTGGTGTCCTCGTTATTTACCGCGACCTGCACCCCACAACTGCACCGTTACGACACCACTTATTGCACCGGACGTCCCCCACTGACAGACAGGGCCACGGACCGGGTCTAGCCACCGTGACAACCCCAGAGCAGAGACTCAGGGCCCGGCTCCGGGTGCCCTCGGCCCTGCGGCGGTGTGGGGGCGCTCCACAAGTCAATGGGGAATCAAAGTCGGCAGTGAGTGGGAGGACAGGAAACGCCTACAGTGCCCATTTTAATGCCAAAAACATAAATTCTTATTACTGAAGCTTGTCAATCTTAATTTACTTTATAATAATAGTTAGGCATTGAAAACTGGGGTCATTTGGCTAAAGTTGTGGGGGGTAGGGCTGGCTCAAGATTTTCATGGGCCAAGGAAACACGGAATACGTCACGGCGGTGGAGCAGGGAGAGGTATTTCAACTTTGCAAATGCTGTAATCCTGAGCAAGCAGGGGGGCCCACTCTTGGCATTGGCACTGCCACAGGGCCCCTCATAGTACGGCGGTGTGTGTTTGACGCCGGGTGGCGCCTCCTACCGGCAGAGACACTTTTGCGTACTATGAGGGGCCCTGTGACAGTGACGTCGCCAACGAGTATGCCCCCCCACCTGATGAAGGAACCTGCACTTTCATCTGCACCTTCCTCTTTGTCCCCGTGTAAGGTGGTATAGTATGCGGGAAGGGGAACCTGACTTTCAGCAGGGTCAGATTCTGGCTGTGTAGAGTGCAAAGGGGGAATGTAGTGGTCTGGGTCAATGTACCAGCAGACTCATCTAGCAGTGGCTGGGCAATGGGCAGGATGAGGAGGAAACACAGATATAGGCCCAAATAATAAAAGTAGGCTAAATGCAGTTCAAAATTGGTAACAGGACTAAACAGGCAGCATTGCTTTGTTCAGCGGAGGACAACTGTAATGAGTGGCAGACACAGTTAGTAGGCCCTAATAATAAAGTGGGCTAAATGTATGCCAAAAAATTGTTCATAAATAAACAGGTGGCATAGCTAGGTACAGGGGTGGGCTCCTCTGCTGAGTAGCAGACAGTGGTAGTAGTAACAAAGTATTAACTGGTCTAAATGGAGGCCAGGGCCCCTGTATATTTTAACTATCATCTATCATTTCAACAATTTGTATTGGCAGTGCCATTTGAAGGATTTAACAGCACAGACTACACAGTGGTGGAGCAGGGAGAGGTAAGTATTGCAAGTGGTAGAGCACTGTTCGAGCTGGGGGGAACACTCTCTCCTTGCTGCGGTACTGGCACAGGGCCCCTCATATTACGACGGTGTGTCTGACGTTGGTTGTGCACCACCACCGTCAGAGACGCTTCATTGTACTATGAGGGACCCTGTGCCACTGTCGTCGCCCAGAGTGGGCACACCCACCTGTCCAAGCAAACGGCACTCGCACGGGTGCTTGCGCCATGTGATGACCACGGCCCTGTGGGGGGAGTCAGCCCATTTAGGGAGGTATAAAAAGGGCCTCTGGTGGACATTCAGCAGCTGCAAATGGAGGAATTGAAGCAGTCCGTAAG